>NC_087517.1:22522887-22822887 GCF_963921805.1 Phalacrocorax carbo | reverse complement strand
CTTTCAATAGAAAGTACTTAGTACTCCGAATACTGAGATAACGGAGCAAAAGTGCATGTTTGTGCATGCACAGGTATAAGTTTATATAGATTTATTATATAAGTTTTCATGAAAAGGTTCTTATGCAGAAAAAAGGGAAAAAAGCAGCTGAATCACAGAATAATTAAGTAAATGATGCTACACAACTCCTGAACTGTTCTATTACATAGGCATTGAAGCTTTCTTCAAAGATTCATATCATACCTTCACTGAAGTCACCTCCCTGGATCATAAAATCTTTCACAACCCTGTGAAACAGACAACTTTTGTAATGCAATGGCTTTTGGGTGGATTTTCCTGTACCCTTTTCACCTAAAGGAGAAGAGAAGGAATAAAAACCAGAATTACTCTCTGTACCTGTAGAATCTCCACTACAAAAAAAGTGCTATTTAAGTGCTTAATCAAAATAATCTGCTGAACTCTGAAAAATTAGCTTGTGAGGCAGACACATACCTGTAATACCAATAAGAAAAATGCATTTAAGAAAGCAAAACAGAAACTATCTTCTGTCTCTACAGTTATACTAGAAGGAACTCCTTACTGACATTAGTATATAACTCCGGTGTCTTCCATGCAGATTAACTGAAATTAAAAAGCCAGGTTAGGTTTAAGATAACTGGCATTACTCAGAAGCATAAAAGAAACACTCAGATCTTCAGTTAAAACATGGCAAGGTTAAGGTACCACAAAAGCTCATAATAAAAACAAAGAGGCAGGGGGAAGGACAAGGAATTTTGTTCCCTCCCCTGCTCGTGATTACATCCGCCATCTTCCTCCCTTACACCAGCTCTGGTGCTCTAGACCCATAAGCAGACTCTCTGCTTCAGCTACAACACTATCTACTTTCCCTGCTACCCTCAAATAGATAAGGCCTCTGCTGAGTTGGCAAGATAAATGGCTCATGATGGGTCCTGTGAATGGCAGAGCCAACCTCAAGGTAACAGTAAGGTAATCAGTGGTAGTATGTCGGAAGGAAAAGGTTCTCTTCCTCTCAGTGCTGGCAAACCATTAGACTGTATCTTCCTATAATCTTATTCTGAGCTTTTAAACTGGCAGTTTTTGTCAAGGGCATTGCCTCTGAACTTACCTGTTACAGGCTGGTGCCTCCATATGCATCTGACTAGCTAGAAAAAACACTTCTGATAATAACTTTTGATAAATGTGAAGCTGCATCTGTTCAACTAACTTGGCACATGCCTAACATAGGCATGCCAGGAAAACATGAAGCTGTTGATCCCTGCTTTAAGAAGACAGCATAAACTTTTCAAAACTGCCTGAAAAAAATGCATAAGGAGATAAAATAAAATAAAAAATTGAATTAATTTGCTGATGATCAATATATAAACACTCTGCCCATATATTTTCCTCATTATTCTTAAATACGTTAAAGCAGCGAAGTAGTTCAGCATCTGAATTTGTATTTGAACGACGGCAACTAAGTATGAACTTAGTAGTACTTGTTCCTGACCTGAAATGCTGCTGAAAGACTTCAACTCAAAAATTTAAAGCAGTAGCAGGGAATAACACCTTTATGCAATAAATCTGCCTATTGGGCAGTTGGTAGCAGATTAAGAATGCCATGGTCACACGATAACATACAGCCATTAAAAAGAATCACTTTAAGGTTCAAATTTGCTAATGCATTTTGATAATCTGATTTTGTGCCAGTACACCTAGTGTCAGATCAGGCGATTCCTACATTCCTGCAGACATCATGAATGGTGCACTAAGTGTTCTAGCTAACTTGACATGAATGTAATTATGTACCTACACCTGATTCAGATCATATTAGCACTGCTGAGTGATTCAGTATTAACAGCTACAGAGCCTTGACCTGAAAAACAACAGAGCTGGAAGGAAAGGAAGCAGAAAATGCTGAAGATAGAAAGCATGTATGCTATTTATGTATTCAAAGAATTACTGTTCTGATAATAAATTTAACTTTTGCTAAACTGTCAGCATTTTTAACAAAGGCATGCAGTCCACAGGACAATAATTTTGTTTGGAAATGCTTCCAGGAGAGAATATTCTCAGTATTTTGTTCAAGAAATGATCTCAATTTCAGTAGGAGTGGGAATCACCAGTCTCCATCAACAAAGATTAAAATGAAAAAAAAAAAAAAAACCTAATGAATACCAGCAATACCTTTCAAGTACCTCAAAGTATCATAAGACTGAAAAGTAAGTCTGCATGGTTGACCTCTTCCTGGCTACCTTTCAAGACTGGATGATGTTATATAATGTGAACAGTAATATCTACGCTAGTAGCAGAAGATCAGCTTACTGTGTCCATATTTAAAGTTCATTAGTATATACTCCCTGCAACATACTAAGCCAAAGCTACAACTGCTTTGATTTTACATGAGATGTGTAAGAGAAATCAGCTAAATCTCTAGAGACACCAAGAACCAATCTTTTACATACTTATTTTAATATGTAAGAAAATTTCAGGAAAAATAACAGACATCAAACTAGCTAACATGGCATTACATTAAAAATTATAAATAAAATTTAAAATATACGAACCTGTGCAAAGGCAGCGAAAATTCTCACATGTCTTTGGACACACGTCTGAAAATAGTTCAAAGACCACTCTTCCAGCTAGCAAGAAAAAAACCCCATAATTATTATGAAGCTAACTGGTATTTGTATTATTCTTATATATCTTATATGAGTATCATACTACTGAATGGATATTTTAATTTTCTTACCAGGTACATTGTTGATGGCTATGTCAAAAAAGCAACGAGGTCTCTGGACCTTAACTCCCATGGCTTCAAAAGTTCAAATACTGAAAGTAATAAAAATAAATTTAGTTTTTCCTTTTGTGTAGTGAAACTACATGTAAGTCAACATAGAAGATTTATAAAGACAACAAAAACTGCAGAAAATCAAACAAAAAAAAAACAGAGAACAAACTTAAGTATTTTTAAAGGTTCAGAAAATGCAAAGTATTTTAGGTCATTTTCACGTTTTGTAGACTCAGATGAGTGATTTTATTAATGTTTTCTGTGACGGTATTAAACTTTAGTGCCATACTTCAGATAAGGAAATAAAAAAAAACAAGGAAAAGATACTGTAAGATATGGGGATAATAAAGCTTGAAGTCTACCTATACCATCTGCTCCTAGAATTCTATATCCTTGACAAAATAAGCATCAGAAAGAAAAAAATAAAAAGAAAGAAAAAAATCAGTTTTGAGATTAAACAACTTGGTATAGTGCTCTCAAACAATCTTTTACAATTGCCTTTTAACTGTTTCAGTCTCTGTTAGGCTCAGTGTTGGTGGCTGCCATCTCCACCTGCCCACTCACACCTCTGGTCAGGGTTACCAGCTTCAGACTGGGCCTTTTCTCCTCAGGAATACACCAGCTGCTGCAGTCCACAACCCAGTTCAGTTCATCTCAGTTACTATTAATTACCTGGCCAATGAACTACAGCTGCTCAAGAGAGAACCTACTGCTTGTCTGCAAGCACAGAAAGGTGAGCAGCCCAGGATGGTGAACTTCTTCAAATGCTCTAGGTGAGTAATAATTGTGCAAGTCATGCAGGCATACTTTCAGAAATACCAGAACTTTTGCCATGAATAAAGAGAATGGTCAAATAGTGGAAAATAACTTATGATGGTTATGACTTGACAAATCACCAACATACTGGATGTTAGAACTTAAGCTTTCAATTTCTTAGGAATATATTTCCTGGATTCCTGTCACTGCAGTTATTAGGAGCTGCTCTAATGAGGATCAAAACCATTCTACATGAAAAAAACCCCACCCAAAGATGTAGCTCTTCCACAATCACTGCTAAATAAACTTACTTTGGCTTTTAATTCTTTTCCTTTTATGTTATTGCTTATCTCTTTTGAGTCATCATCCATCCTTGGAGGTATTTAAAAGATGTGTAGATATGGTGCTTAGGGACACAGTTAATGGTGGACTCAGTAGCGTCAGCTTTACAGTTTGACTCAATGATCTTAAGGGTCTTTTCCAACCTAAATGATTCTATGATTCTTTATCGAGAATTTTAATGCAACTCCTCCCTTATCTTCAGGTATATAATTCCCTTTATTTTTGTGTAACAAACAATGTCTTCATCCCACTTGCATCTCCAGCCTTCCAACATTATACACAATCATTTTATTCTTTTCCTTCTCTGAAGCCCCATCGTCTCTGAATTACTTCAGAGAGGGAAAGAAAAATGACGGCAAAAAGATCTGTAAGACTGGACTACCTTTTCTAGAATTTGGAATATAATCCTTAAATTTTCAGTTCTAATTATTTTTTATGCCAGAAAACACTACCCAAATCTAGCTGATGTACTGCATACATCTCTCCTAGAGCTTCACTCATAGCTGTGCCACAGAACAGCCTTGAAAAATTCAATTGTCGCCATCTGTCACTCTCAGCTTACGAACAAGAGGCCACAAGAAATCAAAAGACAGCAGTGTAATCATGTTAGTCTATATTCTTTCAACTTGTGCTCAGAGTCACTCCTAACATTTTGCCAAGATTACACAGTGAAAATCACAAGAAACAAGGCAGGACTAATTTAAATTAAACACCACTCACTAGTTTATCATTCACGGGATTTTTAGCATGAGAAGACTTTGCAAACATGCAGAATCTCAATAGATATCCTCTTAGCTGTGTAACAAATACATTAATTCACACAAGCCAGAGACTCATCAAAAGCAGCACACTTGCCTCAGTCTGCTTGCTCCTCTCCCTGAATCAGGCTTTCTCTTCTGTTAGTACAAAAAATTTTGTAGCCAAGCAGAGAAACAAATAGAGAGAACACCTGTAACTGAGAATTTTGATATTGTCAGGTTAGCAGACGGCTGACCAGCTCACCACGCCACTGCACAAACTCTGGGGCAGCACAAGGAAGGTGGCAGCATGGACAAGGGAAGGGGGAGAGACAGGTGGGAGGAGAGAGACTGCCATCGATACTGAGACCAGCCCAAAGGACAGCCATCAACTCACACTGTCAGCAGCAGAACAGACTACACAGCTAGCTGGACAGAGGGGCAGGAAGATTTTTTTTTCCTAGGAAACCTCTCAGAATAAATGCTACAATAAATATTGTTTGGTGGTAGAACTGACAGTTTTAACTGAAGTGAGACATCTGAGGACTGGCAGTACCACAACTGATCAACCAATTGTATCCAAACTTTAAACATTTAGCTGTAGTGCTTGAGTGAGGCAGGACTTAACTCCTGCTTTACCGGCAACCTGCTTGAGAAATGCAGAGGTATGCCTTAACATTTATATACAGTATTTTAGCCCAAATAAATGCAAGCTATCTTCATATGTGACACCATTTTTATTTCAAACATTGATAATGACTAAAGCTAAATTGTAAAATAAATGTCAATACACCTATGTCAGTCAATTTTTAACTCGGTGTTGTAGAGAACAGGGTGGGAGAGAGAAGGAAGACATTAAGAATTCTACCCGAATCCCTGTTCTCCCCAACTTTTGCTCTATTTGATGTCTCTCTACCTCTACATTGTCTCATGAACAGTGGAACCAATGAAGTTTAGTCCATGTTCTAAATGGTACCTCCAATGTCCCCTGCACTATCCCTAAATCCTCCAATAACATCCCCTAAATACTGCCTGCACTTGGTTCTAAATGACAGTTACGTGAACTGGTCAGTATGAACACTCTGACTGAGCAAATACCAGGCCAAGTAAATATACCTAACTCTCGGGCTGATATTACGTAGTAAACCAGGCTAAAATATCAGCGACATTTATCCTACATACCTACAAGTCAAGCAAGCATTTCCTCTCCAATATATTTAAGTATCCTTTGCACAGTTATTACTTCAGACAGACCTTCTCCCAAAGCATTACAAGGAAAACTACTGTTACAAATGATCGTTTAACCATTAATTTCTATTCACATAGTATTTGATACCAAACACAATCTTGCACATACTAATCATTTAAAACTTGCCTGTATTAAAAGCAAGGCTATCAATGTTAAATACAGAAGCAACAAATAAAAACAATTTGAAAATACCAAGAATAAAGTCAGAAAATGACAAGTAAAGCTCAACAGTACTATACGTCTGGTAACAACAGGGCTTGCATGACTTGTGTATTTAAAGAGATAAATTTAATTTCAGTTAGAATGTGGATACTCAACTCACAATACTTTGAATTTTTAAATTGTGAGCTTGATGGAATTTTACTAGTGAAGGGAATATTATTTTAAAGTCAATCTAAAAGATGCTCTCTATATATACACACAAAAATGCGCTATACAGGCGGGTAATCTTGAGACATCAGCTCACTTCTTCCTTCCAAAACTCTGTAAGGCAGGACAATGTAACAACCCAAGTAGTATCCTGAAACGTTCAAACTATTTATCGTTCCCAACCACCTCCTCTTTGAGGAGCCTCTTACTAAGTCTAAGTAGAAACTATACCAAAAAAAAAAAAAAAAAAGAGAAAAACCCAAACAACCGAATAAAAAAAAAACGCACTTCAGTGTATCTAACAAGAGAGCCCTGTTTGTTTTATTTCCGAAGGCGCAATTACAGTTCAGTTGAGATCATATTTTATATGCTCATATTTATATACATTATACATATATAATTTATATTTAAGAGTTTATTGACAAATACACCAAAAATATTTAGTCTTGTCGGCACAGCTGCATCCATAACCAATGCACCACCAGCTGCATCCATCAGGGTTCACATCCCTTCACACCTCCATCAGCCTCATTAATTTGTTCAAATATTTGCAGGATAAAGCTGGCCAATTCACAGCCAGGCTGCAAACAGCTGTTCTCCTTCAAAATTATCTGTGCCAAGTGAAAAATATAACTATCCCAAACCGTTCACAAGCATCTCTCTGCCAGAGATTATCAATCATATGTGTTGATATGCTTAAAAAATACATCCTGCGGAATTTTTTTCCAAAATCACCTGTGATAGCAAGGATCTGGTTCCTTTTGCTTGAAACGGGCTAGGAAGCATTCACAGATGCACAGCAACTGAAGTATCAACATGTCACACATATCACAAGAGCCAATGGCAAGCAACAATATAGCAGTTTTCCTAGTTTTATGAGGGTAAAAATGCCCCTTTATTTGTAACTATGCTGAAAAGATCATGGGACTACCTATTTGTTTCAGTCTCTCCACAGGACAGAACACATTTGGAACAAAGATGTATTCAGTGGGAAAAATATATATTGTATCCTATTCTTTCACATCTTTCTGTCGTCATCAGCGCTCCCTATTTTTAAGTTCTCCTTGACCTTGCCTTTGTATTTGTTTCCTTGTGTCAATTCACAATTATCTTCTACACTGCTCTTCATTCAATGTCCAAATGAAGTGAAAAATAAAGTTCACTTGTAAGTTCATGTATATATATGAATCTCTAGATATTATTTTTATAATAATTTAAAATATTTAATATTTTTATTTATAAATCAATTCACATTCCTAGCATTTTGTTTCAGGCCATCTACAAATGCAGGAAGACAAAACTATGTTGATTTATATTGCAAAGGTAACCACTTGGCATCATCAGGAATGTATTTTTTAAGCAAAACTTTGAGTCCAGAAAATGTAAATGCACAAAGTGAATACTGAACATATATCACATTCACTAAGGCTGTGGTTCCAGTCACTTGAAGTTAATATAAATGTGGGCTGATACCAGAACAGAGGACTCACACATCCACGTGTTTAGCTTTCATACAGGCGGCCACCTAGCTGCATGAAAACTGCCGTTTCCTCCCTGCTCCAGGAAAGGATTTGGCAGCAGCACATTATCAGCTTAAAGTGACAGTGGAACCATAGACTAAAAATGTTATATGGTCATTCTGGTATGGACTGAAATGGAAGTGAATTTATGGTTGTAAAATGGGAGACATGAAATTTTGTTCCTAGTTCCATTCCTGTGTCAGAGCTTGCAGCTGTGTTAGGATGATACTGAAGGTGTGAACAACAAAAATCCAGTAAGTCCAACCTTCATTCTCCATTTCCTCAGTGTTTTCCCCAAACACCATCATTTCTTCCTGTGTTTCACCATCAATAAACTCTGAATTAGCAGCAATGGCAACTAAGGAAATTAACTTTTTTTCCATTTTACTTGTTGGCGGCACAGTATTTTTGTTGTCAGCAGATTTAGAAATAAGGCACTACACTTAAACACATTTCACGTTTAGGATGCTGTCTTTACAATCACATGAACTTAACACATCTATACGAAAAGGAGAAAACAACTGTGTTCTACAGAGGCCTATGAAATTTATGCAGGAAGACTTTCTGTGCATCATCAGAAATCACATATTATAAGTTTTCAACCTGACTGTCCCTCCTAATGGTATTTAGAGGGGAAAAGCCAACCACAAAAAAAGACTTCCAATGTTTTTGCAGGCAAAAAGTGATTGATACCACTTACCATCAGGCCTCCTTCCCTAGAACAACGCTACAAGTCTTTTTTTTTTTTTTTTTGGACTATTGACATAGTATTTCCCCCCCCCAAAAAAAGAAGAAATCAAGAGATAGCTGGCAATATCAGCCATTGTCTTCCATGGACATTAGGCAAGAACCTGCTATCACCTTCAGGAGATTTACAAAAATACCATCCTCAGACAGGTCCTGACTAAATATACAGTATATACTCCTAACACTACTGCACTGCATAGTTCATTTATATCACTTTCAGTATGGTGGGGTTTTTGGGGTTTTTTTTGTAATTATTAAGATTAATTTAGTCCTCTTGTACTAAAGCGTATAAAGAATACATACCCAGTTATACCATCTCAACTGGGAGAACATAAGCGTTCAGCTGAGAAGGTAGTAACATTCTCTTAAACTATTTAAACAGAAATACAGGCTCCTACTAGACCATGCCCTTTGTTTTCTTTTCCTAGGAAAGACACCCCTACAATGAAAAAGATGGTTAAACATCTAACCACACTCTTGTCAATAGAAAGTAAAAAGCCTTGTTGCCAAGAGTTAATCACGATTTTCTACTATCTAATTTATGCAGAAAGTACTTTTTTTCTGTTAAGATTTGGGAAAAAATACAGGTGTTTTCTCCCAGGTCTGTGCACAAATGAATGCCTTTGTTGGTGTTCACTGCTCCCCCCAAAGCAGCAAAGCGTCCATTTCAATTCTACTATTTGTAACCACGAAGTGGACTAGCCTAGGTCTGAAACCATGAATTTCTATTTTAAAACTTTGAAAATGCTAAGAAAATGCAAGTTTTATCACTGTATCAAATGGAAAAAAGCCTTCAAAGGGTCTAGTATAATCTCCAAGCCATTTATCCATTAGGATCCCCAAAGTAAACTTCAGATGTGGAATCCCTTCCTACCCCTGTTACTGAAGATCTAAAATGCAAATGCACATTGGCTACTAAATGCACATAGCATGGGGGAGTGAACTGGTAGTGGAGAGAGACATCATGCTGCAGCGGAGTAGAATCCTCCATTGCAGTAGATATTCTTCACTCCAAATTCCCTCATAATCCACAGATTTTCTGTGATCCTAAGTGGAAAAAAAAATAAATCTGCTTTTGATAACAGCTTGATGACTGCTTACCTAACTTAAAAAAAAAGTTTGTTTCAGAGAGGAGGACTGGAAAAATGGGAAGTCTTAATACAAAATTAAGTCCCAAAGGGTGCACTCAGAGGATTAGTGATATTGGTATCCTTTATATGTTCCCCTTCAGATCTACTTCATATACAGGAAACTAGACTTTTTCTGAAATCTTTATAATTTTTAAAAAAACCCGATAACTCACAGAGCTTGATTTTCCATAAACTAATGCTTCATAAATCATATGTAATTTCCATATTTTTATCATGGTAGCACCTGAAAATTAAAAATGCATTAATGAATAGGAGTAGTGAACCAAAATGGGGGCAAAAAGATAAATGGGGGTGGAGGTGGGGAAAACAACAACCAAAAGCCAAAAACTAAAACCATTTATTCCTGTCCAAAGAACAGCCTCTTCTGCAGGGAATACAGAACTAAAACATGAAAATCAAAATATTGTCTCAAAGAAAAGATATACCATAGAAAACAGACTTTATGCAAAAGAAATGGTCTCACGTTCCTCTTAAAACAGGTCTCAGATGATTACTAAAATAAACTAGTCAAATGTATTAAAGAAAAAGTGACTTCTTTATCGTCATTACAGAAGATACTTTCCTAATTATGACTAAATTGTAAGGCAACGTTTAACACTACAATAGATATTTTGTCTACAGTTTCAATAAACTACTTTTTCTCCTAAGGCTCTCTTCTTCAAAGCCTCCTCAATGACTCCAAGTACAATCATATACACACAGTACTTATGGTTCGGTCGTGGCTGCAAACAAAAAGAGCCTGAAACTCATTACTCATAAAAATCTCTCAAATGGCTTGGGAAATCCTAAGAAGAGAGAGGGAGAGGACCCTCCTGCCAGCCACGGTAGGTCCCGTAGGCTCCGCTTCCCCAGGAGAGGCCTGCAGAGGGGAGGAGAACATGTGGCAGGCAGACAACCCAGTTACTTCGCCTTCTAGGGGAGGAGGGAGGACTCATTCAAACTCCCTAGCAGGCACCCAGCGGCACCCGAAGGGCCGACCGGGGCTCTCGCACCAGCCGGCCGGGCAGACCGGCGGCGTGCCCGGCCCGCGGCTCGGCGTGCGGCCGTACCCGCCCCCGCGGACCCCACCACCTGGCGCAGTTTTCGCCAGGCCCCGTCCGCCACTTCGCCTGCCTACCCACCCCCCTTCCTCCTCCCGCCTGCCTGCCTTCGGGCCCCGCTCGCCGCTCCCCACTCACCCCTTTTCCTCTCAGGGACCACCCGCGCCCGGGATACCCCGGGCGACCCTCCGGTGAGCGCTGGACACCCCGGCCGCGGCCCACCCGCCCCAACGCACAGGGGCCGCCAGGCCTTGCGAGGGGGCGTGTGTGCGTGGGGAGCCGGCGCGGGCGGCCGCGACAGCCCCACGTCTGCCCCGCAACGGCGGCCGGGCCGGGGCAGTCCCCTCTATCCTATGGATCGGGGAGGGGCCGGGACTCCCACCCCTATCCGTGATCGAGGCTCAGGCCCCGCAGCGCCGCGACCTCCGCCCCCCCGAGTCCCCGGCGCTCACGGCACGGGCCGCGGCCCGGGCCCGGCCGCATGGCGAGGGTGGTGGACCCCGGCGGCGCCCGGCTGCGGCGCCGGCACTCACCCCGCTGGCGGCCCGCGTCGCCCCGCGCTCCTCAGCGCCTCGCCGCCATGTTAGAGCTGGTGCGGCACAGACTGCGTCAGTGGAAGGAAAGGGCGGGAGGGGGCGACCCCGGGGGCGGTGCGGCGCGGTGCGGGGCAGGCGCGGAGACCAGGGAAGCAACACCCCGGCCCGGAGAGGGTGACGGAGGGGTCGCTGGCCGCGGCACAGCCCTGCCCGGCGGCGTGGAGGCGGCGGGGACCGCTCGGACGGAGCCAAAGCCGTTGGGGGAGGGGGCGCCCGCCTCCCCGAGCTCGTCAGAGGCGCTCCGCCCCCTCCCGCCGCCCGGCCTCCGCTGGGGCCGCCCCGGCCGCCTGCCCCGGCCGCCTGGCCCAGCCGCTGCCGGAGGGCACGGAGGGAGGGCGGACGGTCTCTGCCTTGCTTCCGCAGGTACGTGAGTGCCTTCCGACTAAACGTGTGCGGGGCCAGCGCTGGGCTTCCCTGTTGGCGGGACGCCGGTGGGCGGCTCAGCGAAGAGGCCGGAAAATGGCCGAAGGACTGGTGCACAGAACTGGAAGGGCTTAGGGTCACTCCAGCACTACCTGGCACAGGTCGTTAGGGGTTGTAAACAACTAAAATGGGGATTTAGACCAACTGTATGCAAAAAAAGCTCCTGATAATTACATTCTATATGTCTGTATTGCCATTCAAACTGAATTTATCTTAAAAACAAGGACCTGAAAGTTGATGACAATGCACAAGGCTATGAGCACCTTCAGAATTACCTGAGACTTGCACAGAAGTACATGCCTCCTTTGAAGGGTTTTAATTCAGACCAGTGGGTATTAGGTTAGTAATCATACCTAACAGGAGGTAATGCAAGTCCTGTGACCTATTGAGAAGTCTATTGAAAGCAGGAAAACAAATCTTAATTTCTGGAAAAAAAATTAAAATTGAGAAATTGAACCCTGTGAGTTCTGAAGTCCTGAAGAACCTGGTGACTGGACTTGTGTTCAGTATAACAACACTGACTTCAGCCCAGCATGCTTTGACGAAGCTTGTTTTCTTCCCCTATGTGTCCAAATAAATTTAAGGTAATTTTATCTAGCATTTTTAATTTGTTTTAGGCATTATTAATTGATTTCACCCAAATGTACTTGACAAGTCAAAAGTAAGAAGTTCAGCATCTTGTAAATGAAAAATCCATATGATTTGCAGAAGTCTCCTCCATATGAACATGGAATAGTTTAAAGTGGGAGATCAGTTGCCTTGGAGTTCCTATGTGAGATTGCATGAGGCCTCAGATACTTGACAGGGTTTGGGTCTCACTCCATTACTTGCATGCCTGTGTAGACCATAACTAAGGCAATCTGAATTTGCTAGCAGGATACAGGAGCTGTTCCAGTTACAGATGTCACAGTTAGAAAAATTGTTACAAACCCAGTTAAAAGTTTCATGGACTGTTTTCTAAAACACTACAGACCTATAATAAATAAATTAGGGGCTATTTGATTAGTTTGAGTTCCATATTCCTAAGCATCCAATACATGAGGTACACATACAATCAACAACAGACAAAAAATTAAAAAAGCAGACCTTTGACAGACAGCTGCGAAACAGCTAGTCAAAACTGGTCAAGGTAATAGCACTGGTTGTGATTTTAGATAGAATTTCAGAACAATCCGAGATTCTTACCATTTTATCTAAATGTCTTTGTTATTATCAATGGTGGTGAAAAGAGGTCCAGAAAGATGACCTGGAGCTATATGCATACAACATAAGCAACATGATTTGTGTTCCAGGACTCATGCATTTTCAACATTTTTTGCAAAGCATAAAGTCAAAGTGACGTTAATTCCAGTACAGCAAAGCCAAACTCTTGAACTTTACCCTTCCTGAACTTCTGTCCCTTTGTGATTTTTCTAGGCAGGGAAGACTTTTTTCCCCTCAGAATGTGTTATATAAATATTGGTTTTATTAATATGACCGCAATAGCCAAGATGACCTTGAAACATTTTTATTATCGTTTTTATTTCCTTTGGAAGGTCTAACTGGCGGGACTTTCCCCTTTCTCCCTACATCTCCTGACATCTCAGCTCATGAGAGTCGCTCTGTCCTGGGGCACACGCACAGCGGCTGCAGAGGCACACGGAGTACTGGGGCTGAACCGCGTGCTTGTTTTGAGTGAGCGGTATCCATCTGTGGCTTGAATGAAGGAACGGTCCCATGAAAAAGCAAGCTAAGGACTTCTCAGATTGCGTTCTGCAGGCGCAGGGAGGCCTCAAAAGTTGTGAGGACGACGCCGATTCCTTTGTTTTCTGATCTAGCCTAGCTGGGTGCCGGACTCGGCCATTTCCATAGCCCTTGCTTAAGCCGGCGCTAGCAGGCACCTCTCCGCCCGTGCCCCGACGGCGACCACGCGTGGCCGCGGCTTCGGCCTGCCGGCAGCTGGGCCGCCCCGCAGCGCCGCCCGCTCTGCCGCCGCCGCCCCTCGCCAGGCGAGCAGGGAGCCCCGCGGGCCGCCCCGCCGCGGCAGCCGCCGCAGCCGCCTCTCGGCCGGCGTGAGGAGAGGGCGGGCTGGGGCACGGCCCGGGCAGCGCCGCCCCCGCGCTGTACTGCGGCGGCGGCGGAGCCAGGCGGTTCCCGGACGCCAGGTGCGGAGGCTCCTCCCGCCGAGCGGGGCAAGTGCCCGCTGCTTCCCAGAGCGTACGCGCTGGAGGCAGCCGTCGTTGGGCGGCAGCGGGAAGTGAGCCCAACGCTGCGGACAGCCCCTGCCTGCCGGAGGGGGCAGCAGGACCCTGGATCCCCGCCCGCCGCCGCCTTGAGGCCCGCGTGGCGGCTCAGCCCCTTCCCGCGCTCCTTCTGAAGCGCTTCTGGGTGGGCCTCTCCCCGCGGGGTGGAGGAGGCGGCCGGCAGGGGAGAGCTGGCGGGCCTTCCGCGGGCGGCCCGGCCGCAGGGAGGCAGCCCCGGCGGCGCGGCGCGGCGCGGAGCAGAGCAGAGCAGAGGAGGACCGGAGGTAGGCCGCTGCTGGCCCCGTCAGGCGTGGGTGTCGCGCTGCCCGCGGCATGGCTCACGGGAGCGGAGGTGACTCTGGCAGACCGGTGAAGAACACATGTGTATACCGCACAAGCAGCTCTCAACACTTGGTTACTTAAATGTTTAATATTTTTTTGACTTGGGGAGTGGCGAGTGTCCACGTTTTCTCCTTTGCGGAAAACTTCCTGGCTCACTGTAGTTTGTAATACAGCCTTGAAAATGCTTATTGTTTTTCAAGAGGAAATTATATGAAATGATTTTGAATAATTTATTGTCCTTTTAGTGTATATTTTGCATGGCAACTAGAACATCTTAGAACTAGTTCTTTAAGCAGATACAAATTTCCTATTTTTAATCTATGTAAGTTACAAAACATCCAATGTTTCCTATTGATTTCCTTTTTATAAGATACTGGAATTAACTACAATTTAAAATTGCGTACAAGGTTGTGGTAAATCACTTGTGTCTGCAGAATACCTTCCGGAAAAAGAAATATTTGGAAACTTCCTGCAGACTGCCTTGGATAGAGATCCTGGCTGTGAGTCGTTAGGATAGGGAATGCAAGGTCCACTGCAGCATGAGAAGGGGAAAGGTGGTGTTACCCAGGCTTAGAAGAAAGTTATTTGAGCCTGAAGTTTTTATGGTCTCTTCAGGTATCTACTTCATCCTGTTTTCTGGCAGCTTAGCTTGCCAGAACTGTGGGGAATAAAAGTGAAGTGATATTGTAACTATTTTTTCCATTGGATAGACATATGAAAATAAGAGGAACAGTAGCAAGATAAAAATACACTAATCAAAAGCCTTTGCTTAATGTTCTATAATACAGTACATGAAATCTTAAAATCAAGTGTAAATATATCAGTATTGTATTAAAGGTATTTGTCTGATGCTATCTTAGTTCTCTAAAACAGGATTAAGAAAAAAAAACACCTGTTCGTTTGCAGCTAGGACTCCAGACATGGTCATACAAAAAGGTGTACTTTACTGTCATGCCATCAGGGGGGAAATGCTTTTTTCCTCTCTTTAAACTAGGTAGTTTGTATAGTTCAATAATTCTGATAACTCTGTATTTCGGCTTCTGCTTAGAAGCTGTCAGTGCAAACAGTCAGCCTTTAAAAACCAGACAGAAAACTGTATTAACACATGACATAAAGTTGATTATTTTCACTGTATCTGATTTGCTCCATCTACATGACAAAAGGGAACAGAAAAAATATTTTTAATTAACTGAAAATCTGTGGGGTAAAAAAACCTGTCAAATGGTCTGGTAAATGTGGTTAATTACTTGAGACTTTGTGGAAGATTACTAGATTGTGATTTAACAGTGGCTTGACCAACCTTTGATCTGTATTTTAGTGTATTTAATACATATCATAATAAAAAGTCCCAGCTACTTCAAAAAGCATGTGGCTCCATACTAAGAAGGAAAAGCCAAAAATACTTTTTATGGAGATTACATGGAATACATAATGTCACACCACTTTTTTCAGTGGTAAAGTAGAATAAATTCTTTGTAAAGACAACTATCATATGGAACAAGTAGAAGCAATAAAAACAATCTCTGAAAAGAGACTATAAAGCAAATCGTTATTATAAAAGGTACTTAATACATAATATCTGGAAAATTCGTACCTTTTTGTATGTTTTCATTTTGAATAGGGAAGAAAACATTTTGTATTATAACAGATCATAAATTAAAACAACTTCATTTTAGTTTTCCTTGTATCTGCCCCAGTGTCAGCAACAGCAGTGTAGTACAGTATGTCATATGGCTTTTTAATCTCTGAAGCTGATTGTGCAGGCATCAAAAGAAATTCACCTGTATTCAATTTTGTGGAATGATTTCAGTACCCTACCTAGACTGCTCAAATAAGAAGGTGTCATGGTTTAACCCCAGCCAGCAACTAAGCACCACGCAGCTGCTTGCTCACTGCCCCCTTCCCCCCTCTGCCCTGACAGGGGAGAGAATCAGAAAAGTGTTTTTTCCTTCTCAGTAGACCTAGTGGGTGCTGCTGCCATTGCCTTGATAATGTTGCACTGCTGGAATCACACCTACAGTTGAAGAGCATTCAAGTGTGCTGAAAGTATGGCATGTTGATAACTTTTATTGTTAACGATTATATCTCCTAAAGCAAGACTTCTAGGCTTTTCCATGATTTCTGAGTTAAGGGAATTTGATGGATCTTTTGTGGTGTATCACAACATTTACCACCAGTGGTTTTTGTTCTGCAGCTTGGAACTAATTTTGTAGGTTGTAGAATACATAGCTGTTAGCACTGTGTACAAACTGGGGGATATATTAAGAAAACAAATTAATACTTACCAGATTTCAATAGATAAGTTTGTAGCTTCCACTATAATTCGGGGAATTATGTTGTTTTTCTTCTGTGCAGTGGGTGATTTCAGCTGATGCACTGTGACTGATCAGTTTCCTCTATTACAAAGGCGGTCAACCTTCCTGACTAGAAGCCATATACCAAAATCTTCATGTGTTTACAAGATACAGACCACGTACCAGAGAGAGCAGAGCAGAAAGGAAACTGTGGGAGAGGCTCATAGACCAGGTACAGTAGGTAACGCTGTGGGATGGATGCATATATAGAACCAGAGGAATCCTGTGATGCCAGCTCAAGAGCTCTTTCAGTCTCACTTCCTTTTACCACAAATAGTTGTATTTTCTGGTAGTTTCCGGACCCCAGTTTGGGATTATGGAGTGGCCTAGTGAAAGCAAGCCTCACTTGACTTAGTCATGCAGCACCTGCATGTTAAAAAACTCAGCTTTGCCTTCTCAGTAGTGGCATGATAGCACATGTGCCTTTTAAAGGCAGGTTTCTAAATTTGAAAACTTACCAAGTAGTTAGCACTTGTGAGCATGACAGTGTTCATTGTAGGGAGCCTCTCTGAGGAGAATTCAGGCTGTACGTTCTTCTCAAGCTTACCTTACTCAGAACATGAAAAGGTAGAGACGTTGTGCACTTAACTGTTTTAATTCTATCTCATTACAGGTACCTCAGAACTGAATGCTTCTCTATACAGTGACCATACAGGATGAAGGAAAACCGATCTTCTGTTTTTCAAATACTTGAGTTTGTTCTTTGTGACAACATGGTTTACTGTGAAAAGTGAAAGAAGAATCTTTCTGCATACTTTAAAGATAGCTGGTAGGCATAGCAAAATGCTTGCTTTGAGGAAGATTTGCTTGTTTA
The DNA here is from genome assembly GCF_963921805.1 of Phalacrocorax carbo. Classification (NCBI taxonomy): domain Eukaryota; kingdom Metazoa; phylum Chordata; class Aves; order Suliformes; family Phalacrocoracidae; genus Phalacrocorax; species Phalacrocorax carbo. The sequence continues at coordinate 22,805,437 of NC_087517.1, read as the reverse complement.
CGCTGAGACATTACCAAGCTCGGACTCTGAGTAGTGATCTGCTTTTGAGCCAAATAAATAGCTGCACCCATGAAGATGAAGTGTTCAGCCTTGTTGGGAGTAACAAGGCCAGGCTTTCTGAAAAACATGTAGGGCTTGCATTGAACATGCTGTGGCAATTGCAAAAGAAGAGGCCGCTTCTCTTAAGGTCTAGTGACTATATAAGAAATCACTCCCAGTTTCTTACCCTTTGCATTTTAGCAGAAAACAAGGTGGAACACATGGAAGATGAGGCCATAGTGGACACCCTGTATAGTATTCTGAGGTAAGCAGCATTATGTTGAATTGCATATCTGTTGTGGAATTCCACACGTTTTGTATTTGGTAGTAAAAAGAGATGGAAATTTTACTACAAAGCCATGCTATAAGGAGATTGGGAGACTGCCCTGGCACAGCTTCTGTACTCCAACTGTGTGACACAAACAGCTTAACGTCCTGTGCCTCAGTTTTTGATGCAGGCAGAACTGATCTGATCCCAGTAAGTGGAATTATGATTATGAATGCACAAATATTTATAATCTGTTTGAATGGAGGGAGTAATGGAAAAGTAAAACATGATAAATAATGAAAGGACATATGTCTTATTTCTTTATAACTTTTGAAACAACCTTCAAATTATTATGTCTTTCCTCTGAAGGCTCAATATTGAAGACCACAATTCTCTAGGAGGACTGCTTGTTACAGAAGCATGGAAAAGATTAGAAAGGCAAGTACTGTAGTACTATGCTTTGTGAAAGGCTTAAGTTGCAAGCATGGTTTGCTTCACATGAGGGTACACAGAGTTCTCAAAGAGTATTTATGAGATGTTTTAAACATTATGTGAGTATTTTAAGTGTCAGTTGTATTTTTGAAGGTTTTGGAAATTAGTTTTTATACATATGGAGGCTTTGACTACTGATGGACTTTGGTACACAAATGCTTGAGATATTCAGATACTCCAATAAAGGGGACTGAGACTTAAGATTTTGAAATATATTATCTGTGTAGATTTATGTATTTGAAGTAAATTGGAGGTTTTAACAATTTTATCTTAGTGCTTGCTGTCCAACTCTCTTAAATGGTTGTTAGAACCCTGCTCATCTCAATTTTAGTAAAAACCTTTTGTATTGAAACATCAACATTTCCCCTTTGTGCAGGTTTTGGTGTTGTGGGTTTTTTTGTTGGGTTGTTTTGATTTTTTTTTGTACTGTAATTTTCATTCTTTAATCTCAGGTTAATGGTAGAAAGTAGTGTCAGTTTTGGCACCAGCATACAGAATTGTCTCTCCCAGCTTAACACCTGGGGCATCTTACAAGTAAATAAATTCAGTGTAGCTTGAACACAAAATGACATTCAGGTAAGAAAATTGCTCACATTCATTTTAACTATTTCACATCATTGCTTGAGAATTCAATCGTTATAGATTTCTTACGCTGGTTTGGTTAAATGAAGAACTTCTGATTTTTATAGAGCTCCATATGAACTATATGCTTTAATATGAAATACCTGGATGTTTTGGTGATGTCCAAGGTGTCGCTATAGGTGACTGAACAGAAAAGGCTTAGATATTTTGTTTCCTTGTTTTGTAATTTGAATATAACCTTGTCTTTCATGTAATTGTTGAAGCAGATTTTTTTCTTTACTTATTCATTAGAAGTAAAAGGTAAATGTTCTGTCTGTCTGTCTTTGATGTCTTGACAGGCTTAGTTTGCCAGCGCTGTCTAAATTCGCACTGTGTTTATACAAGCAACACAGGTATTTCAGTCCCGTAATTGGCAAAGTAGCTCATATTGTGGACATGAAACTGGATTCTATACAGGATATAAGGTAAGTACCAGAATGAAATTGAGTAGCAGTAGAAGCAATATGTCACAATTACTGGGCTGCCTTTGTTGAACACTTTCCCTTTTTCTCAACTGGAGGTTGCTTTTGTTCAGTTTGGGGTTTGTGAGAACGAGGTGATTTGTATTCGTGCATTGATTTTCATGAACAGGTCTGCTTAGGTGAAAGCATTTTCTCAATGATTTTGTGAAGAATTTCTTTATAACCAATTTAAACACTTAATTAAAACTAATGTTCTACTTACAGTGGAAAAACACCAGATATTGTTTTATCCTGATTCTAAATTTTACATGGACTTCTTTGAGAATTTAGAGGCTATTGACTCACTAGAAGATGTTTTTCTTGCTTGACGTTGATATTTTCTCTACTATGACATGGATTTAGTTTACTGTTGTGAGTAGCAATGAGGAGCCTTACAGCAGTGTTATTTTTATTTATCTTCCAAGCTTTTTTTTTTTTTATCAAGTTGAATTAATAAATTTTCTTGTTAGCATGTCTAGTGCATTACCCTAATATTAAAATTACTTAAAATCTGGCTCCTGTCAAAGTTGTCCAAGCTTTTTCTTGCCTCTGTTCCCCTGGGCCATTATCACAAAGGCTGCTCTTCCTTTTTTCTGCTTTATACAGCACCAGCAGTCCCAACACTTATTTTTGCAGATGTGAGGAGGATGCTTATGAAGCTCGTTGAATAGGACTGCATTTCTTTACAGAATTGACTCTTCCTGTGGTCGTAGGTTTTATTCCCCGAGAAAGGGATTCTTTCTTTAGGAGTAATAGTGACTCTTCTGTCACTTAAGAATTGTTTGGGTTTCTTTAGTTTCCACTGAGCATTAAAAGATCTTTCTGTGTATTTGAATCAGGCAAGTCAGAGTCTTGCCTTAGGCAAACGCTTTCATCGCCCATGGCTTTGTTAAGGGATGGTTGAAAAATCCCAGTCTTTTCAGAAATTCACTGAAAACAGAATTTTGACTTCATTAGGAGAAATGGTTTTTGCTCATCTCTTTTTTTTTTTGCTTTAGATTTAAAATTCCGTTTTACACAGCAGCCAGCAACAACCCAACTAACGTTCCTTTCTTTGTGTAGTTTATTTAAGAAACCTAACATTTATTACTTATCATGTTCAATGTGTAAGTATAAATCTTTTGAATTTTTTAGGATCTTGTCAGTTTTGATGATCAGCATATCTGATGTTATCTCACAGAGTTTTCGAGATCGATTACTACACAAGGCTGGACAGCTCTTGGAAGAAAAAGATGAAGTCCACTTCAACAATGCCAAAAGAATACTACAGTTTCTTCAAAATGTTAAACTGAGATATCATCCATTGCTAGAAAAATGCAACAAGATTTTCCTTAAAAGTGCCTCCCATCTTGACATACACAGTATTAGCCTTATTTTTGGACTGTATGAGCAGCTGGGTTTTGACAATGCTGAATTCTGCTTGGTTGCTAAACAGCTGCTGTCTGAAAATATAGATGGTTATTATGATCCTGAATCCTTTGCAAAATTATTTTTTATTCTTGGGCCTATGGCAGGATCCAAGGTAAGAGAAAGGTAAGTTTAGTAACAGTTTTGTCTTACTTATGATATACACCTAGTCTTGCACAGAAATTAAAAATGTATCAGTGTTTGGAGGAATTTCTGACCCTATGTGTGAGCTGAGAACTAGGTTTCCTAGCTGTAACTTTGTAGCAATGTATTATTTAATTATGGAAACACTGCCGTAGCAGTTTGCCTTATAAGGGTTGCATAGAAAGCTGGATCCAGTAATCAAGGGGTAGGTGAATGCTGTTTATCAAGGCCATCTTGTAGCTCTGTCTCTTAGACTACAGCCTTCATTTCACAGTGGATGGTAGTAAAAAACTTTCTGTCTTTCCCCTGAGAAATATATGCAGTAGTATGTGTTGCGTTTTCCTCTTAAGACTGGCAGTAGCTGCAACAGCCAGAGTTTTGTCCTATGCCAGTTTGCTGTACATCCTATTCTATAGGAAAGGTCTCAGCAGGGAACACCTCAGCATTTATTTAGCAATTAGAGCATAGTATTGTGTGGCAGATTTTTCTCTGCCTGTTTTTCTTGTGCTACAAAGCCCTATTTGGGGGTGGTATTAGTCATGAGTCTCTCAAAGTCTGCAGTTTTAGGCAGAATTTGCTGTGTTATTTACAATTAGTCATATTTTCAGACTTTTCTTCAGGAACATTTGCCTCTCTTCAGCTATCTGGATATACTGCAAACCTGTGCTGGTTTTGCCATAGCTGACTTAGTTCCAAAAGCTTTTCCTAGATTTTAAAAACAAAAAATGATTTTATTTTTGGTAAAAATCAGTGTGAGGTAGAAAAAAATCACTGGCTGCATTTACACCAGAATGAATTCAATTCACATTTGATCCTGTTATCTGTAGCTTGCTGATTGAACATGAATTGTTTAGTGTCTTAGAGTACCTTCTCTGCTTCTTGTCTGCTTTCAGAATTGTTGGACTCGCTGGTTTCTAGTGTCAGAGCAATATATACTGATCTAACACACTCACATCTCTTTATCTGTGCCGTACAGGTCAACTGTTTAGAAGAAGGGTCCACAGAAGAAGGGCTGTAGTTTGGGGGAATTTGTTTTCCTGTATTTCCTGAAGTAGTCTATTGGTTCTTTCCCTCCTAGACAAAGAAAATTGGCTGCAGTCTCTGCCGGAGGTTTTAAACTGTTTTTCTTTGGTAAATATATCTTTTACTCTTTAGGTTGATAGCAACTGCAGCACACATGGCAGAAGAATTTAGCAGTCACCAAGTATTGGTAATACTGAAGACGATGCAGAAAATGAAATGCAGAAATTCTCACCTACTCAAAAAGTAATTTTTTTTTGATACTATAAGAAGATGTGTTCTCTAGGTAAACTACTTCCATTTAGTACAGACAACTATATAATATCCAGTAAGTTGGGAGTGGAGAGCATGTCACTTGTACACCAATGCATATACACTCTATATAATTAGCTATTACAGATTTTAGAATATCACAGCTTGACCCAGAAGAAATTGAGGGAATGTAGAGGTTTCATAGAAGGCCATTTCAACTCTACCAAGTTAATGCGATATAGCTTTTGGCTTATTTACAAATACCTGATCCTATTTGAGTAAACTTGGCCTATAACAATTACTGTAAACTGGTGCAACAAATGAGAATACAGTAGATTCCAGAGAAGATGTCCTATCTAGGAGATGCTTTTACTGATGTGAATTGCTTCTTCAGAAGTCATTGTGCCCTACTTTGAACTATTAAGTCCTGCGTCTTCAAGAACCTGGGCCAGGTTTCCTATAGTTGTAAACTAAATGTTGTTTACAGGGAGAAGTAATAACGTTCATGCAATGAAGGGAAAAGCAGTTGAGTTTTTGGGCACATCAAATGTGTCACAGATGCAGAAGAGTTTAATGCAGGTTGTGAGCAATAACTGGATTGAATGTGGTTGTATGGACGAAATAGATCCTTGGAAGAAAAAGGACGAGTAGTGTTGTGGAGTAGAGTGGTATTAAAAAGAAGACCAAGTGAATGAATGCTTTTTCTCCTTGAATCTCACAGTCTAAAGAAGGTCTTAAGGTATCATCCTTCCCTACAAATCTAGCCCCCTCTTGCAGCTTTAGACCAACATAGCTGAAGAAACCACTATTACGTGAGTGGGTGCTGAAGCTGGTGATGCTGTTCTAGTTTATCCCATTCTAGGTCCACTCTAAATTTAACTGATTGTAAAATCTGCAACAGAAATTATTAGAGTGAAGTAGCTGTCTTGCTGTGATGAGGGCTTTAATTTTGCAACTTACTAAGTGAAGAGAGGTTGCTGTGTCTTACTGGAACACTGTCAAAACTGGGGTGGAGAGGAGTGCATCATGTACAACCCTCAACCTAGGTACTGTGCATCACGGGACACCCCTTCTTCATGTGGGATGCTGGATTTTGCAATATCTTCTGTATTAGCATAATACTATGTCATCTTTTTGTCTTTGTATTCAGAATGGCTTTTGTTCTGCACAAACACTTGGATAATTATCATGTATTACACTTGGTAAAGTTAACGCAGTACTTGGTGGTGTTGCGTTGCCATAATCTGGAGCTGTTTGCTAAACTAAAAATGTTACTATGTGGGTAAGTGTGTATTCTTGGAAATGAAACTATTTAAGTATTAAACATTTGTCTACTTAACATTTTAAATAACAAGCTAAGATGTTAAATTGTTTTGCTTCCATAAATTATGAAGAAGTTACAAACAGTAAAAGTATTTGATTCTATTGAACACGTAAATCAGAGGGTAGGAAGTGGCTATTGTCTTGACTGTAGACCCAATAGTATCTGCTAGTAGATATGATGTATTTTAAAAATAGATTTTTTTGCCCCTTAGCTGCTGCAATATAATGACATCGAACAGGAAGTTTTGATTGTTACTTTATAGGAGGGATAGCTATTAATGTCGTCTTTGATGTTTGAAGCAACGAGTAACAGAAAATACACAGTAAGAATGCCATGGTTGGGACAAATGAAAGTGTGAAGCAGAAATACTCTTCTTTTGATTGTAGAAGTGTCTAGTTAGTTATCAGGCTTGTACACTTGCAACGTAGAAAGGGAAATGATTTCTGGAGTCACGGAAGAAATGATCTGACACTGTTGCTTCCATTGCTCAGCCTCTATAGGAATGCAGTGCCCTGGCTGTACATGGTTTTTGTGGATGATACCTTCTTGTTCTTCAGGCACCTCAGAACCTGGTGCTCCCCAGGACAGAAATCACAGAAATTATCCAGGCCCAGAAACCCACAGACTCTGTTAACAAAGATGGACCTTCTCCCTTTACTAAGGACTTCAGTGTTTATCAGTAACACTTGAAGCCTCACCAGCTGACAGATGCTCCCTATCTTCTTCCCTTTTTCAATTTTCAATAAAAAGGAAGGAAGACATTAATCTCAATGAAGAAAGATGGTAGTCACTAACTGAATTTCTACCATGTGATTAATATTCTACTAATTTTGTGTTTGATGTGCAGCTTTTGACTTATAAAATACAATTTTCATGCATGTAATTTATTAGTTTGGTTTTTTTTTAAGATTCACACTTTGTCAGTACTGATGATCTGTTTTTATTTGTCTCTCTTCCAGTTTTTTAAAATCTAGTGTCATACCTGCTGATATTGCTGCAATAATTCGTGTTCTGGCCATGATTCCTTCCTTTCCAGTGGAGGAAATTGTTCTAAACAGAGCAGCAGCAGTTCTGGCTCAGTGCAGGTTCCATCATTTGAATTGCATTGCTACAGCTCTTGTCAAATGGAATCATTATGACCAGTTGCACTCGCAAAACAGTTCCGAGCTATGTGTAAAGCTTCTGCAAAAACTAAATGACTGTGGATTTCAGAGGCTTCAGAAAGCCAACAACTTAAATCTTCTGTTGGAAGAACTTACACATGTGAATAGAGAGTGGTTTCAAGAAGTCCTCGTCGAGGAAACTATGGCCATGTTTCAACACTTGATAGAGCAGATAACATGGGCAAATGTATTTCAGTTGTCTTTTTTTCTCATAAAAACAAACCACCGTTGTCCTTCATTACTTGACAGAATAGCTTCTGTGACTGTTGAAAACATAGACAAGGTATTACAGTTTTTCTTTCTGTCTGCTGTGTAAGTTATGAAGAAAGGACAGGCTAGTGGTTAATGTGCTTCAGAGCACAATCCACACTGTGTTTCTAAGAGTTTCCTTCATTGTACCTGATTTGGAGCTCATCTTTTTCCACGTTCACTCAAAGCTGTTTTGCTTCCATTTATATTATTTTGCACTTACTTCCCTTTAATTTTCCTTTTGTATTTTATTATTCAGTCAGTCAGTGTTAGATCAACTGTAATCCTTTGCATTCAGCTTTATATCTGACCATCTTTAAAAAAATTATTTAACTTCTTTACAAATAGTCACATCACACAATGCATATTTTTACATCACTCATTCTTGTGGGGATTTCCCCTGGTAGCCTGTGCTGTTGGTCAAAATTACTGTGTTTCCTTGCTATCTTTTTTTTCCCCTCCGTCTCAACCTGGTATTCATATAGAACTTTGATTTCATTCTATGACACATTAGTTTCTTTAAGAGCATTTAATGGGAAACCTTTTTGAAAGCTTCTTAAATTCTAAGTATATAGAAACACTTGGATCATCTAAATGAAACAGATTTTAAGTTTTAGTCATAGCTGCAATTTTAATGATTTCTGCATTTTAAAAATATTTTTCTCCAGAAAAAGTTGGCAAAAAATTTTAGAAAATAGCTCATCTAGTCTTGAATCTCCCAGTTCTCAATGAATTATAAACCCTTTTTTAATTGTAAAGCAATATTAGCAGATTTTGCAGTGACTTAATTTAGGATCTTTTCTTCCAGATCCACCCTTTTGAAACCTATTTTATTCTCTTCCTTTTCTCTGCTCTGAATTATGACCCTCCTGCCAGTGAAGAGTTCTTTCAGAGTTGTATCCAACATCTTACTTCTGACTTGAGTAAGTGCATTAGACAAAGATATTCTGGCACCAAGTAAATGAGTATCATTGGAAGGTATTATTTGTACTGAAGAAATGGGAACAGAATGGCTTTTTTTTTTTAAGCAAAGAAAAAAGTGTCATGTTACTACTAATACTCTGCTTACTGGGGTTAAACCACAACAAAGATTCAGTGGGGTTTTGTTGGGTTTTCTAGCTTCATTTCACTCTTCAAAAATTACTGTTGGTAGGGACTAGCAAAGGTGTCTTGAGCATAGTAAAAAGCAAGTGAAAATTCTGATTAATTCACTATGCTGTTACTGGATAGAATTGTTGTGGCATTCCCCAAGGAGTCATCATTTGGGTACAGGAAACACTTTGTGATTCATAACAAGTTGTAAAGGAAATGTGTAGAGACTTCTTTTTAAAATTAATGATACAGCCTCACAGAACTGTGAAAATTTGCTGTCTACTGAAATATTGTGGAATTACCTTTTTTTAAGACTAACTAGTTTCCTCCTGCAAAGACCTGGCAAGAGTTACCTTATGCCTTGGTGCAGTTAGCAGAGGTAGTCCTTTATCTGCCTGTGTGTTCAATTAGTATGTTAAGAGAGAAACTTGGATGATATGGGAGGCCAGGGGGAGGGCATTGCAAATCCTTTAAACTTTATGTCATGTGTTAATACTAATATGGTTTTCTGTCTGGTTTTTAAAGGTTGTTTTGAAACTCACCACTTGGTGCTGCTTGGTCATGTTTTGGCAGTGGCTGGGTATTTTCCTCCAGCTCTGATAACGAGGATATTTAATGTTTCTTTCCTAAGCAAATTGGATGCTCAACTTGAAGGTAGATATCTAGCTCTCTGACGAATTTGATTATGTAGCATTTGGCATAAAATGGAATTGTGGACCTATGTATGAATTGAGAATTAATCTTTAAAAAATTCAGTTTTCTAGAGAGACCCCCGTATATAACCTAGTCATTATTTGAGTGCTAAAAGGGAAGGAATGAGCAAAAATTTGTGCTTTATTTTAAAGTACAGACTTGTATTGCAGATGAGAGAAGCTCATTTAAAACAAATTTTATAGTCAATTTATTGCACTCAGTATTTAATTATTCTTCCAATTTATTGGACATAAGATTACCTGACTGTGGTATTTATTACTACAAATAGTCACAAAGCTTAAGAAATAATGTGGGATTCTTGTCTGCAAGAAATGAGTCTTACCAGTCTCATCTCTCTAAATAAGAGACTGACCGTTTCCTTCCTGTCTACCTGTAAGTTGTTTGCTGTCAATGTACTGTTGCCATTTTGCCTTCAACTACTTCATGAGAAGTTAAATGATAGAAGAGAGTTTAAATTGCTTCTATCTTGCTGTTTTTAATATTGAGCAAAACTGTTATTTTTCATTTTTACCTCAGGGATTTTGAGACCCTTTCTAAGATTCTGCAGCATGAATTTTATAAATGCTATAGCATACAGATATTTGTGTCTCTAGCAAAGAATTCAGAAGTAGCCATTTAGTTCAATGTGTTGGATTTTTCACATTTCAGTTCACACCTTTTTATTTTGTTTAACTCAGTCCTGCCTGAGACCCTAAAGCAGAGGGTCCGCTCACGCCTCATGAAATTAAACAGAGCAGTCTGTCTGGAATGCCCGGAGTTTAACATTCCTTGGTTTCATGAGCGCTACTGCCAACGTGTCTTTCATAACAGTAAGTAATTTAGGAGAGGAAAAGCTGCCCTCGTTACTAGTAATAGTCTATTTTCAACAGTCTGCTAGACGCTTCTTCTAAAACTGCCATGTTGACACTAGCACACAATAGAACCTCAGAAGGGCGCCCCCCTCTATCTGCTGAGGATGTGTTCTTGAAAACTGCAACTACTTAGTAGTGCAACAAATAGCAAAGTGGTTTTCCCTGTGAAAATTAATGTCATAGAGATGGGATATTTCTTCATAAGAAATAAAATTTAAATACACAGAAACATTGTATATGGCACAGAAGATAGGCAGAAAGAGGACCAGTAGCATTGTCTACTGGAGGAGTTGGGTTGCTTTGATCCCTGCTTCACTTACAAGGCTGAACATTTGACTTAAAATTTTCAAGGTGAACATTTTTGTTGCCTCCTTTTGAACTCACTGCTGTCACCTTCCTCAGAAAAATCAAGATCCATCAAGGATGAGAGGTGGAGAAGTAGGCTAATGATCAAGTGTAGCAGCTCAGATCTTTCACAATAGTGATCAGTTCAGAAAATCCAGCTAATCCAAACTCAGTATCTCCTCCACTAATTCTCATGGGGAAGATCTGCTTTACTATTCATCAAACTCAGCTGCTTTATCTCAGACTGAAAATGTTTAATGGAGCAAGGGATTGAACAATCTGCAACAGAGAAGTGGCAGATAGTGTGGTGTGCCTGTAATACATACAAAATAAGTAAATACTTATTCAAGTGTCTACATATGATTAAAAGCAAACAAAATGCAACAGGTGAAACCTGAAACTGAAGTGTTTGTAGTATGTGAATGGAGAAAATCCTGGGATAGGAAGTCTGAATTTGCAATTCACGCTTAATAGGCACCTGCCACTTTCCACCCAAAAGGTGATCACATGGTCTCTGAATTGTGATGGAATAATACCAGGGATCTGTGGAAAAGGTCTAATTCAGTAGGCTGGCTGTCAAAAATGCAGTGTCACAAAGTGCTATTTTCACAACTTTGGCTGTGGAAGTTTTGATGTATGAATTCTTTATTTTGTCTTTGTAGGCAGTAGCCGAATAAATCCACTGCGACAGCATGTTCACAGAATGCTGACAGAGATCTTAGGAGGGAGCCATTATGCAAGAATATCTGTTCTCACACCATACTACTATGAAATAGGTGAGAAGTTAATCCTCTAAGGATCGTTAAGGAGACCTCTGATATCACTCTTATCACAAAGATTAGGAAGCCCCTGGGCATGTGCCCACAAGATACTGGAAAGAAGAAACTGGTGTATAAAATACAGTCTCTAAAAAGTTCTGCATAATATAAATAATGTTGGGTCTCTCTAATTATGGTTAGCACAAAGTTTTTCTAGAAGTAAACACTGTACAGATCAAATTCTTTCACCTATGTTTTTGTCAGTAAACAGGCTTGTCTTTTTTCACAGATTTTGAGTGTATTCTGGACAAAAATAAAAAGCCTCTTTCCTATATAGCTCAGAATATACCTTGGGATGATGTGGAGGGAATACACTTGAGATATGATATCAAGGATGAAGGGAGAAAGGCTCTGCCACCAGGAGCTCAGAGGTGAGTACCTGGAATTCTTGGACATTAGCTCTTCCAAGCTTCCCAGTTTAGATCAAGCTTAGACCAGGTTTTTGATGCGTGTGTCCTAAACAGTTGTTGCAACCCCTAGGCTATTTATTTTTCTGCTCCTTTTTCCAAAGCCTTATGAGGTTTAGCCTTGCTAGGTGTGGTGGGTTAACTTCAGCTGGCAACTATCTCCCACCCAGTTGCTCGCTCACTCCCCTGCAGTGTGATGGGAGAGAGAATCGGGAGGGCAAAAGTGAGGAAAAAACCTCTTGGGTTGCAATTAAGACAGTTTAGTAAGTGAAGAGAAGAAAGAAGGGGCGGGCGAGGAAAAGAAAGCAATTTATGCAAATGCAGTCACTCACCACCAACAGACAAATGCTGGAGCAGTGGCTACTTCAGAAAAACTCCCGTTTTATTGCTGAGCATGATGTTATATGGAGTGGAGTATCACTTCAGTCAGCTGAGGTTCCAGCTGTGTCCCCTCCCAGTCTCTTGCTGACACCAGCCTATACACTGTGGGTGCAGAGTGAGAACCAGAGAAGGCCTTGATGCTGTGCAAGCACTCTCTGGCAACAGCCAAATCCAGTACACTAGGGCAGACGGGACGTTCCTGAAACGTGTTTCATGAGATTGGAATACTGTTTTCCTCCCACCTCTTCACATGTAAGCCTTGAAAATGCTGATTAGCTGGTTTTGCCATTTGAATGAAAACAGATGCAGGGAGGAGGTGCTTTTTCTAAATCATGTGAAGTTCAAATATCTGTCTAGATAAATATGAGGCAAATGTTCTGTCTAGTTTCAGGGAATTGTTTAATTTTCTTTTTCTGTGAATTATCAGGTTTATCTAGGAATAGTCTCGCTGCAGCTGTCAATGCTGAACTAGAAATACCACTTCTCGCTATTCAGGTAGGACCTGAAAGTAAATGCACATTTTTGATGTTTGCAGAATTGCTTTGGAATTTCTTGATTCAAAAGCTTTTAGCAAAGATTCACATCACCTGAAAGGAGAACCTGCAGTGAAAAAACGACACCTGGAAATGCTGGGGTACCGGGTAGTTCAGGTGAGCAGTCAGCAATACTTTATGTCCTTTCTGAGTTGTATTGATAGTGCACATTGATACATTTTCCTTGCAATAATGTGAGGGCAATTTTGGTATTTGGAGGGGGGGAAATTCCAAGCTGTTCTCAAGATGGTTGTCATGGTTTGGCTGGAGCGAACAGCTGTGTGGTGCTTAGTTGCTAACTGGGGCTAAACCATAAGAATGGTGTAAGGACTTCATAGAATTGGCACCTTCTCTGAAAGCGGCTGCAGCAAAACTGAAGTCAAAAGGTCTCAGTCTTACCTTACTGCAGGCAAACTAGCAATCTCGTTGTAGCCTGAATAAAGGAGAAAAAGTGAAACAAGAGTTTCACTTCAATTCACCAAGGATTTCTACACGAGGAAAAGATTGAACATACCCTCCTTGAGTGATAGAGTTTTGGCAGCTCCAAGATGGGATGTGGATGCTGTCTGCTGCAGTGATAGTGCTGTGACAGGGAAGACCAGTAGCCAGAGATAATTTACAGCCACCAGCATAGAAACATTTGGGTAATGGAGGCTAATGAATGCAGATTCTCCTGTATATATAATTACTCACCTACTCTAATTTTAGCTAAAATCCTTTTTTAAGCTTAAGTTTGCATTGTTGTTGTTTGGTTTGTTTGTTTGTTTTTAAAAGGAAAGTTGTCCTTTCTCATATTGCCCTGACAGTAAATGATAACTACTACTGATACACCACTCCCATTTGATACATTAACATTACAGATTTTATTCTCTATTTGGGTTTCAAAAGGTGGGAGGTGGTGTAATGGAGTTGTCATAGCCTGTATTGCGTGGGCATCTGCTTTGCATCTCTGCAACTGTGCTGCGTTTTGGAAACAGACTGACTGTACTTAGATGAAGAAGAATCTTACATTGAGAAATTAATCTGTTCAGTATTAGAATAAGCCTAGCTTTTAGCAGGACACAGGTGACAAAATACCTTCAAGTGGAGAACAATATTATCAGAGAGCCTTTTCTTTGCTGTAAGATGGTGTGTGACTTATACCAATGTTAACGCTCGGTTTGTGTGATTCTGTTCTACAGATTCCTCACTTCGAATGGAATTCTATGGTTCTGTCAACGAAAGGTGAAAGGCTAGAATATCTGAGAAGGCATCTCTATGGAATACAGTGAGTCGGACCTGCAGTCAAAAGTACATTTTTTTACACTTTATGTACCATTAAACTTGTTGTAATCCTGGAATCTCAGTTTCAAAAATCTCTTTGTGAGTCAGCTGGACCAAGGCTTGCCATGGAGCATCAGGTGTCAAGAGATTTAATCCTCAATTTGTTAGGGATTGCAAAAGGCAGCTCACAGTGGGCCATGATGTGATAAGGATGCTTAAATTCTGCCTTTATCTGGAAGATATTCTTCAAGTACATGAATCTGTGACAGTTTTGCCATAAAATTACATTATTATATCCTAAAAAATTGTACAGAGCCTTAGCCAGACATAAAACTGTCCCAAGAAAAAGTTGGAAATACTCTTGACTGTGAGAGAAGAGGCAGCGGATCTACTGGAAACTATGTCTGTCCTCCAGCATGTGACAGAATGAGCAACAGCAATCAAACAGGATCTGTACTGTGAAACCAAGAAAACGAAATGTAGATTTACTAAGAATAGGACTGCTATTAAAGCCATTCTGTTTCTGTCTTCCAGAACAGAGGTACTGTGGGTGACTGTTGGGGGAGGGTGCTGTGCAGTGAGGAAACTCCAGCTGCTTCTACCCTGTGAAGTGGCATGTGCAGAAGAAGCATGGCTCCAGCCTTTGGGAACACCTTCACATACTTAAAAGACAGACTAGTTCTAGAGGTCTGGCAGCCACCCAGACCCTTGAGACACCTGTAGTCCAGTTAAATGCAACTTGGAAGTGATACCTGAAAGATTTATACAAGATAAGGAGTAAATAATGCTTATGTCAGACATCGGCACTTACTAGCAACTGGATAATTAATGAAATTTATTATTATGGCATTATGCATTGGACTAGCCCTTGCTAACAGAAAGAAAACAAAATTAGACAAACCATCTAACCTGCCTGTCCTGTAAATAAGACACGTACAAAAGAGCAAAATTAGTCTGAAAATTGAAACCAAGAATCAAGACCAAGAAGTCTTCAGAGAGTGACAACTACCTTGGTTTCTGGTGGTGAAAAACATTGCTAGCGTATCATGTTTCAAAACCATCTGCCAGTTACCAGGTTTCCTGTGATTGTGTTCAGCCAGGGTTTGTGTCAGGACGCACAAGATACTGAGATGTAGAAGGAAAAGGTGGAATATAGCCAGGAGAATGTTCATTGTAGAGCAGTAACTGTAGAGTGTTCATACTTCTGTGAATTGGCCCATTTTCAGAGGCAGCCATGTTGTGACTACAGCTGCCATTACCTCATGACAACTGCTAGCTGTGCCCATCTCTGTCACACACACACAATGTGTATGTTTTCTTGTTTCTTGCCTTTTTAGTAGAAGCAATAGATAGTCTTTTTACTACTTCCTTTGAAACCTGGCAGAGGCAAGCAGCTGCATTTCTGCAGTTGACCATTATGCACCTGGCTGTCACTTTTTTTTTACTACGCAGTAGTAGAAGAAAATGTTTTTATTGACTGAATACAAATCGGGACACTAATGAAAAGCCAGGAAAAACTGACGTAACTGATCTATGCTGTAAGGTACTTTCCTCCTGAGGCAGCCCTCATGTTTGCGAATAGACAGTTGTCTGCTTATAGTATCAAATGGACAAGGGCTCCAAGACCTAGAAGACGAGTGCTTTGAGAAATTGTCACTGAAGGTGCAGCACACAGAAAGACCATATGAATATTATATATTTTGTATAAAATGGAGAAGACAATTGTAAATACAGGTTAGGATCTCAGAAGGTAGGCTCCAAGTCAGAGGGCTCTTCCATGACCTTGCCTCTGTAGAGATGGCCTTCAAGTAGCAACCCTGGAGCGTAAGAAAGGTGGCAGTGGCTGTAGCTGAAGTGATCGGTCATGGGTGGTCACGTGTTTGAGCTGAATCCTGCTTTTCAGGAATCTGGCAGTCACTCTAGGCCAAGCCAGGTATCTTTGAGTATTCACAATGGAAAGAGGATTAAAACTTGCTATAAGTAGATTCAGAAAGGGCATCTAAGAAAATTTATTAAGAAAAGCAAATTTATCATGAGTATTTCAGTAAAATGTGCTTCTTTTGATCCTTTGCAGTCATTCTTTCTAAATTAAATCAGCAAGTGTTACAGCAGATGGGCTGGTGTGAACCAGTGATTTAACTGGAGCCAATTAAAAGATGCTATGAACAGCTGAAGATTTGGGTACTAAAGGGGAAAACAGAAAAGATGTCCCACAGATTAAGTACCTGTGTACAGTAACATACTGAAATGAGCTACAGTGGTTGTGCCATTGCCATATATTTACCTCTGTCTCCAAGGAAGGCAGTGCAGGGGCTGAGCTGACAGTTGGAATTGCTATTCAGTCAGGTATGGTGGGTTTCTTTTCCAGTTTTCCTGCTACATCAGTATTGATTAGATTTAGATCCATTACACCCTCTTTATTCAATGGAGAAATTCTTTGAAGAGATACTCAATAAAAATGGTGGGCATGCTCTACCTTAAGAAAACTGAGTGCTCTGTCTTAGGCAAAAGCTGTACTAAGAAATCTGTGTCCTGGGGATATGGTAGTGATGATGAGCTGACAACTAAAAGAGACACCATCAAGTGATACTTTTATAGTTTTAAAAACAAAGTTTAATTGTTAAAAGTTTCAACATCAAAATGCATCAACTCTTTATTAGATGGAAACGTCCTCTCTGCCATAGGTATTGGCTGATGATCAATTCTTCCAGGACATTTTCATGAATGCTTAATGGCCTCAGATTTCTGAGAAAAACTTCCACAAAATATTTGCTTTGGAAATAAATATAAAAGCATAAAAAAGTGGAAAATCTCTGTTACCAGAAGCGTAAACATAGTAGGTGAAACAGCAGAGCTATTAACCTTGTGAACTTCTATCTTTCGTCACCTCTGGCTACTTGTGGAGCTTTGGTAGAGATTGGCATTTCTTAGGCCACTTTTGATTTCAGTATGCACTTCAGTTCCAGGCTAAATTATTTTCAGAAGGCTCTAATGAAAATATTTTCATGATATGACTGGAGAATGCAGGATTTGCATACATTACTAAAGGGAGAAATCAGGCTGTACAAACAGCCAGTTAGAATAAAATTAGCTATCTACTAGTTGTATTTAACCTAACAATTAACTCACAGGCATTGTTTGGAGGATAAGCCACCAGTATCCTGGATTGTCTGAGTATAAGGAAGTCTAACTAGTTTTATTGGCAATTTCAGAGTGGAAACTGGAGTTCTCTCTGAAATCTTCATTTATTCTAATCAACGTTGATTAGGATTCTTCAGGATTTTAAACGTTGGCAAAAATTCAGTTGCTGTTGATTAGTTAGTACATATCTTAAGACTTGGACAGACAGATGAACTGTTTAAACAGTTAACAGTATAACTAGTATGCTGCTGCAAAACTCTGTACAATTTGGGGACATTTTCATGCAACAAAACCAGAAGAGCCTATTGAAACTCCCTCATCGTATCACATTTTCCAGTGTTTTGTTTACAGTTTTGATAACTTGAAGAGGTTTAAACGTGTAGCCAGGCAGGAGGCTCCAGTAGCATATCGGATCTCTTTCAGTATGCCAATCCATTCCTTCTTTTCATCATCATACCTGCATTTAACAAAATAAGGTCACACAGACATGAAAAGGAAGATAATCCACATGTTGCTAAGGCTTGTAGCAACCATGAGCTGAAGGATGCCACAAAAGGCTGCTTTTGTCCTCAGAACAGAACAGAAAGATGGTCTTGTGCGAGTGTTCCTTTTCCTGGTCCCTAAAGCTTGTTTCTGGCCTGTGTCATACTTTAATTACTCCTATAAAAGCTTCCACCTTGTCTTAAGTATCCCTTCAGATTCTTACATATAAAGGTGTTTTTCTTCTGGGAATTCCTCCTGTCCCTCTGCCAGTTCAAACTCTTGAATTTACCTTAGCAACTGATGAGTCATAGCAGAGATCTGATGTTTCATCACTGTTACTGTGATTTAGATTAAAAAAATAATAATCTAGGAGATAGGGGTTTCTGATTCTCTTGGAACAATTACTTATTTGACTATTAACACATGAGTATGTGCAAACCTCTGTGTATACAGGCTTTTCTGCATAAAAATGTCACAAAACAGGGAATGTTTTTATAGTACACTTACAAGGCTAAACCTGCCAGGAGATATGGCAACTTACTCTTTATAAAAGAGTAAAAGAATCTGAAAATCGTTCCTCAGACTGTTAAAATTATTAGTAGGTGGAAGTAGTTATTAGATCCAAGTCTCATTTGTTAGTTTGACAAACATTTCTGTCAACAAGTGCTTTAAAACCTGTGCTATAGCTCATTTCCAGAGTGAAACAGAAAACTAATTTTACCCTCCAGTATCTCCAACCTCAATTTTAGACTGGCTTTCCACCAAGAAAGTGTGATTAAAATTACACTTACTTCCATATGTCAGTGACTTCACTGGGTGCAAATTCTTTAGATTCAAGCTGAATCATTGCAAAGCCTCCGATAGCGTACAAAGCTCCACTTAAGGTGACTAAACTAATAGAACTTCTCTCTTGGGGAAATTCTGGCATAATCTCCCACCTAAAGATGAAAAGAAAAACTTAAGTTAAATGAACACATGAGAAATATTGTAAACTGAATGCACTAAAATACATCTCTGAGTGACAAATTCAGGTACCAAGGACCACCTGAGTGAATGGTTTAGTAAAAGGAAAAAATTCTGAGATGTATCAGCAGCGAGTTTCAGTGTTTCCACCCCCACAGGGACTTCCTGCAAGTCTTATGTGATGGAATGACACTATCACGACATCTCTTCCCAGAGACCACTTCTTACAGGTCGCCTGGTCCCATCATCAATAACATGCTTTATACAGATGTATTGTTCCCCAGCTACTCTCATTTTTTACCTGTAGTTTCCAAAATGCGTATTGATTTCAGGTGGCATTGACATAATAATTTGAGGTTTTAAAAAAGTCACTGGAGCTCATTAGCATATTTTCAAATTTTCTGCCAATTCACACCTATGAACATAGAAAATACACAGACATCCCACTTCTGGATAATGTCAACATCAAAACTAATGGCTAATTAGTGTCTCTTGCTTGTGTAACTTGACTATAACAAACTAGAGTAAACCAAGACAAGAACCGACAGATTTTCCAGACCACAAGCTGTACCTGTTTCAGAACAATGGAAGAGGAGAATGTGCCAAACTTCATGGTAACAAAATGACCTTTACTTTCCTCTGCTTTCTGTAGAAGGTGTCAAGTCCAAAGTTCCCTCGTAGAATTACTTGCGTAATTCACATTTTGTTTTGTTAAATTTTATAAGCAAGTCTCTTGGGGATAGCATACATTGAAGTTAAAGCTTTTGTTGTGAGGTTGATGGCTGCAGTGCCACCTGTCAGTGAAGCCAGCAAAGCCAAATGTGTTTATATACAATAGAAGTGCTTATTAATAAAATAAAGGTGCATCCGGGATGACTGACGAGCTTAAGCTATCATAATAAAGTTTTACTGGTATTATTTTAAATGAAAGTTAGTAAATAAGATGCTAGGGAAGAAAAGTAACAAAAAGGAAAATTAAGAGTAGAAAGTCAGATACAGAGGGTATAAACTCCTGGGAAAACACGAACATTTGAGGGATGCTGGCTGCAAAAGATTCTGGCTGTGAGGAAGAATGTTGGAAAGTATCTGGACAAAATAAGTGAGCTAATTCCAGGTATGACTTACTCTGTTTTGTCATTACTTTATAGTATTGCAGAGTATGTGCTTAAAATTGAAAGTCTTGCTGGAGTTTTCATACTAAATAAATAAGCAGAATTATCTGCCTGTCACTAACTGGTGGTAAATGGTATTTGCTGTGACAAGGTAAGTGAACAGCAAGGCATCACCAGGCCATGTACCCGACAGACATTCAGCTTGTCCTGTTCAGGCACCTAATTTCTCCTGCTGGGGTTTCATGTTCAGAGCCAATGCTGTTTCAGCTGGGTTGCGTGACCCTTCCCCATCTCTCCCACTTCTCTCCTATTATATGCCAGCACACCTTTTTAGGTGGCTGTGGTCAACCAAATAAGGAAAGTAATCAGACTTAAAAAAGATTAGAGGGCGAGTTATTTTCGCTACATGAGCTCTTTGATGATGTTTGCAATGTAGGTATGCTAGCACAGAAAATGCATGTGGGGGCAGGAAAAATACCACAGATACGGGCTCTTCAGGCTGCTGCTGCTGGTGGTGCTAAAGATGTGAATGTAGACCAAGCGTGTCTCAGTAGGAGTACAGGCACCTGAACATCCTTGTGACTCTTATCTCAGAGCTCCTAAAAGCCTCGATGATAAAACACTTGCTTAAAATAGCTTGGATATTGCACTCACTTATTGGTGGTCAGATCAAAAGCTTCAACAGATGCAGTGAGGCCCTCCTCAGTGACGCCACCTGCAATGACGATCTTGCCCTTATGGATAGCTGTTCCAAACATTGAGCGAGCCACTTTCATTGGAGCCAAGTCTCTCCAGTCTCCTTTCTTAGGATTGTATACAAATAGTCTGTTAGTGCATTTCCTGGGGAGGGAAAAGAAAACTTGTGATTGTTTCTAAGGAACTTTGGGTTTGTTCCAAGTGAGACCTAGCTGAGATGGATTGTGTGGGTTTATGCATAACACCTCTTTTCTCTCCATGAGATCCTTTATTGTATCTAATCTGGGAATCTTTGCATTTTTGCATTTGCATACAAAGCACTAATCACATCCATAGAACTAAATAAAATGTTAAATGCTGCTTACACAGGGCAGCAATTTTGATGTACCTTACAGGAGAAAGACAACGTCCTTTCCCAGCATTTCCATTCAGATGGATTTGTGGAGGAATGTATGACAAAGGTTATAAAAGAAAGATTATGCTGCTGTTTTGGCTGATTTGACAAGCTTGTATCTTAATTGTCCCCTATACAAACACTGAAAAATTACCACCACACATTCAGTGTGAGCGAAAACACTGATTTTCCTGATGTTACACCCATTAAAGGGTCCATTAAGGTATAACAGGCATCACAGGTCAGAAAATTTGAAAAACTGACACAGTAATTCCATGGCACCTATGTATCTCTATCTGGAAGGAAATACTACTTTCGGTGAGGGTCCTCATAGCTATGTATTGCTCATGTGTCTGCAACATAAGTAAAAATTGCCTTGCAAATAAGTACAATCATTAAAATAACTAGTTGGGATTACAATTTATATGCAATTTTACCTTATCATGTATCCTGTATATCTGTATATATATCAGATATCCTGTATACCACGTGTTCCCCTCTGCCTGATCATTAACAACCCTAACCTGAAGATGTAATAAAGGGAAACCCTGATTTCTGAGAGTGAGGACATATAAAGGACCAACCAAATAATTTTATAAATTGTCACGAAAAGTCTTCGAGACTCACTTATCATCAGTTTTTCCACCAAGACAATATATCAATCCATTGTTTGAGATAGTAGCATGGCCATATACTTTGATGGGTAATTTTTTGATCTCACCCCATTTCATTGCCCTGGAAGAAGAAAATATCACTGTTAGGCTCTTTCAACTAACAATGGGCTATTTACATGTCCTCAGTGGGCATAATTAAATTTTAAACATACACAGGATCATAGCACAATACTGTATCTAGAGACTCCTCAGTGCGAAGGTCCTTGCCTGCGATTACATAGATCTTGTTGTCTGATTCTCCCAGCCCGAAGAGACACCGGGCTGACGGCAGTGGAGGAAGGGCCACCCACTCACCAGCAATGCTATCCAGCTGAAAAAGCATCAGAACAGGAAGTGTTAGGAAAGGCAAATAGTAAAAATCCACACAACGAACACTGTTCCACAAAATTAATCTAACTGTACTCAGTATCTCTCAACAGCTTATCCACTTTCCTGAACAACCTACTCTTCCCTCAGTGCAGCTAATAAATGATGACTCCTACCCACTCATGTTTCGTGGTGCTGAGACCTCGCAGAGTCAATGCCACACAGCCCTCTTTGCATCTGTCTGCTCACCCTCACTCATCTGCACAGTTTCTTTGCCTCTTCATTAAACTCTTCTTCCTTGTTTAAAGGTGTCTCACTCTCTGGGTTCCCCATTGGATGTTGGAAAAGAACAAGTTCTTCTTCCTGCCTGAAGGGAGCAGACGCTCCTGCCACTCCATACCTACTCATTTAGCCGGTTGTGCGCATTGCTACCATGAGAGATGCCAGATATCCCCACACCATTCCTCTTAATGATTGGGAAATGTTACATGGCAAATGGCATAGATGTCTCTTCTGCAATCCCTAAAGCAAAAGAGGTGGTGTTTCATCACAAATGACCCCAAAAGCTCCTGAGATTTCTGAAGGCTCAATGAATAAGAATTTCACTCCTAAGCAAAAAAAGGCAGGCAGTGCAGCTCCATCGGCAACATTGATGTCACCCCGACTGGAGTACTCCCACAACTGTCTCAGCTCACATCCAGTATGCTAAAAACACCTAAAGAGAAGCAGTAGAAAGGACAGAAGGAAAAACAAACAAACCAAAACAATATTTGCCCAGAATTGTGGTGCTTAATTTTTGTTTTGATCTGAGAACTTAAAACTGAACCAGAATGCTCTCTAACGTTTAAAACGAGTATTTTCTCTCTTCTGTTGCCTATAGATTTGCTTCACAATGTACAGGAAGGGAAGCTAAAATTTGAGTTTCCATGAGTTATAGAGGCCTCTGCTAGAAAGCAAGAGAAAGTTCAGTTAAAGTAATCACAGAATCACAGAATGGTAGGGGTTGGAAGGGACCTCTGGAGATCATCTTGTCCAACCCCCCTGCTTGAGCAGGCACACCTAGAGCAGGGGACACAGGAACGCATCCAGGCAGGTTTTGAATGTCTCCAGGGAAGGAGACTCCACAGCCTACCTGGGCAGCCTGTGCCACTGCTCTGGCACCCTCACAGGAAATAAGTTTTTCCTCATATTGAGGTGGAACTTCCTGAGTTTCTGTTTGTGCTCATTGCCCCTTGTCCTGGCATTGGGCACTACTGAAAAGAGCCTAGTCCCATTGTCCTGACACCCACCCTTTAGATATTTGTAGGCACTGATGAAATTCCCCCTCAGTCTTCTCTTCTCCAGGCTGAACAAACTCAGGTCTCTCAGCCCTTCCTCATAAGGGAGATGCTCCAGTTCCCTGATCACCTTGGTAGCTCTCTGCTGGGCTTGCTCAAGGAGTTCCACCTCCTTCTTAAACTGGGAGGCCCAAAACTGGACACAGTACTCCAAATGTGGTCTCAAATCAGATCTGGGTTTAGTACAGTGCCACTCTTTTCCAGAAGTATGTTCCACAGTCAAGGTCCCCATGCTAAAACTCATCTCCCACATTTGATAGACCATCCCTACGGAACAGGAAGTTTTATTGCAAGAGTGAAATCTAGTTCATGGACATGGATTGCCCCAGTAGCTGGATCTGGGTGACATAATGAGGGGGTGATGTACTCATCACAGATCACAGCATGCTTAGTGAACCAGTCTTGAAGATGACAGATCCGCTGATGATAGGGCATCAATTGCTCGTGCATTTTTGAGCCAGTGGCAGCCTTGTTTCTCCTGGGTTGCTAAATACCAAATAAAATGGTAACAGGTGCTTCACTGGTGGGGAAAGGGAGATCAGTAAGCGAAAAATCGGTTTGGCACTACCTTAACATTTTGGAGGGAACAACAGCCACATAGGTAATGCAGACAAGTATTTTAACTGTAGGCAGTAGCAGCAGCAAGCCTAAAGATGACAAGCGAGAGAGCAGGATTTCAGGAAATGGATGTAGATGTGTAAAGTAGGATTCTGAAAGCTTCATCAATTTTTAGTATCAGCCTTGAAGCCTAGTTTTTCAGAGGCCTCCTAGTAGCCTGAGACTTAGACTATTCAGTTCTGGACTGTATACATTATGACATCAACACAGTATTTCTATTAGAAGAATACTTCTGTAACAAGTTTTGCACTTTAGTGATCAGTAGTTCACACCTACATAAGGAAATGAAGCAGTGCTAATCCCTCTCTAGCACACTGGCTTCCCTCTTATAACAAATGCCTGAAACAGACTCTTTCAATGTGTGTGAAATCAGTGAGCCGTACTCCTATAAACACTTATAAACACTTAATATTTGCAATTTTTAATATCTGAACACTTTAAAATTCTATCACTGCTCATCACTCTGCTTTATTTCCTATTTCTTTTAGGCCAATGTGCCTGAAGACAGGACATGGCCAGCCCCATATTGCATAATTCATCATGACATAGTTTAAATATCCCCCAAAGCCAGGTAGCTAAAACCAACCATTAGTTGATGGTGTAAGAATGCCAAACTGTACTTCTGCCGTTTTTTCTGAAATATGTTCTGGAAGTTACAGTTTGTATTGATCAGCCTTATATTTATACAGATCTACAAAGATAAAAAATTACACTCTTGTTTGAAACATTGGGATTTAGTGTATCGACATTGACAGCTTGTGAAGAAAACAACTGTCTACCCTAAATTACCTATTTTAGAATGCCCTTAGATTTTCAAATGTAGATGTGACAAAAAGACTTCTGGAATTCTAGTGACAAAACTGGCACCTAAAATATGCACATTCCTGCTGTCATAAAAGTATTTCAGATGCAAAAAAAAAGATGTCTCATTAGCTCTAAAGCAGCTAAGTACTCAACTTTCACAGAAGAGAAATTCACAAAAGGTATTTTACAAAAATATGATTAGGCTTAAATTTAGGCATTTGTACCATGAAAGATCTGGGCCTTTAACAATGAAAGCCGGTGCCTAGATGTAATATACTAATCCTTTTAATCTTTCCTGAGATCTCACCAGGGGCTTGATCTTGAAAGAGAAGATGCAGGTCCCTTGGTTTAATGTCTGAGACAGGGATAGTTCTCTATAGATACTTCATCGACCATAGAGAGAGACTAGACAACTCGCTTGCATAGCCTCAGAGTACTTTTCAGTAACTCCTATAAGCATCTGCTATTGCACCAACAATTATAAAGCTTATACCTGGAAGAAGTATGACTGGAAAGGCTGATCCTTGTTCTCCTCTTCCACATACAGTCCTCCAACAACGTAGACCTGATTCTGTTTGGTGACTATACTGGAATGATTTCTGGGAATCTGTTCTGCCAGGGCTGCTAGGTAGCATTCATTTTCAAGAGGATCATAAGCTACAGCAGCAGTGTCATTAACCAGAAGAATTAGGTCTTTGACAAACATGCCGTGCCTGGGAAGGTCATTTAGGTAGCCAGGCAGTAAATCTTCATCTCCTACATCGCCATTCACCTCCCCTTTGGTTGACTTTTCTGTACTTTTGCTAGAGTCAGGCAGTTTTCCAGCGAAAGCATCCTTAATAATCTTTATTTTTTTCTGAAGGTCTGAGTTGCTTTTAATTATATCATCCTTCTCAACATGTTCTTTGAAGTATTTTTCTGGCATAAGACGAAAACGTATGCAGTCAAAAATTTCCCCCAGGCTCTTTACTCTGTTCTCCTTGTCTGTTCGGACCCATCTCATTACTGCTTCAAATACCAGTTCTTCCTTCTCTACATTTAAGCTGTCAGGTGAAATAACTGAGATAAGTTCATGCGGGGCAAGCTGCATGAAGTCCTCTTCTTTGCAGATCTGCACAAAATGATCTGAAACAAAATCACGGGCAGAAAATGCAAGTCTTGGGCAATCAAGCAGAACACCTAATCGAAGGATGGCCAGACAGTTACCAACAGCAAGCCTCTTCTGAAGATAGGAAACGCACACAGTGAATACAGAAGGGATCTGAAAGCGACTGGCCAAAGCAAAAATATCTTGCACGTTAGAATCGTTAAGATCAATACTTGCTGAATAAAGGTATTTGACAATCATATCCAGGATGTTGGGGTCAACATTATCTAGAACTACCTCCTTCTTTTTCTCTTCATTTTGCTCAGATAAGAAATACTCACGAAAATAAGGGCTACATGCTGACAGAATCAATCTGTGGCAAGGCAGGCTTCTGTCACCAGCTTTTAGAGAGCAATCTATAAACTTTTTCTCTTCAAGGAGTTCCTTGAGGCCATCCTGAAGAAGGGTGGATTGGTAAAGTCTGAGCTCTTCAGTGAGTTCCCTTTGGGAATCCATTTTGCAAATACTTGGGAAAGGGGAGGGAGCAGAAAGCTTTAGCTGTTGTCTGCCCAAAGGTCTGTCTGTAAAAAAGGCAGACCAATGTGCTTTGCTCTGCCTGAAGCCTCTGCAACTTAATCTTGCTAGCTAAATATAGGTACGTACTCTTATGGGTCGGAATGTAGGTCGGATGGTTTGGAAAAAAAGAGTTGCTCTCACAGCTGTTGAAGACTGAAAGAAGCAACTGTTGCTTTTAGCCACTACGGTCAGGTTTTGCCATCATTCTCCACATTGGATCAATGAGATTACGTGCAATGTAAGAAATTATTTGACATGAGTAAGGACAGGAGAATCTGACCCTCAGTGAGACAGCTATGAGCAAGATTGTAAATATACATGTACCAAATATTCTGAAGTAGAAATATTATTAGTCCAGTGAGCAGTACTTGAAGCTGACAACTTTTTCAGACTTGCTTAATACATCACATTGCTGCAGGCATAAAGATATTAAAAAACTCCAGAACTTTGCATCCATTATCCATGCTGTCAGATTATTTTTTTACATACCCATATAATATCTGCAATTTCTTCAGGTATTGATAATAAGACTTTGAAATTCATTTTGAGTTTCTTCTTAAAACTCATTTGGTTGTATTTGTAAGCAAAATCCTACTGTGTAGACATAAAAACAAACATCATTCAGGTGAAGTTCTGCTTTCAAAAATAATTTGAAATTAAATCTCCACCCCCCCAATAATAACCATTCCTCAATTCAGATGATCTGTAGACATAATAAATCCTTTTAAATTTGACTGTACCAGAAATGGTATTAACTGCTGTTAAACTAAACCGAAAACAGTACATTGGAAAGGTAGAACACAGAATGAAAAAGAAGTAGTCCACCATATTAACATTATTTAAAGGATGTCTAATTAAAAAAAACTAAAAAACCCTAAAAATCTCAATTTAAACTAAAAAAAGTTCCAAGTCAGACAAGTAGTTTGAAAAGTGAATGTGAATTTAGAACAATTCTGCATATGTTGGAACATTTAGATTTTTGTTAAAGGTGGTAATACTGATCCAAAACAAATGTGAAATTTTAAGTTGTTTGATGTACCTTGATGAAGGACTGTATTTTGCCCATATAAAGAATGCTTTTTACCTGTATGGTAAAATGTTCTTTGAATGTAATGGAAACAGGATCAAAACACAACTATTTGAATGCAAGATCTTTAACGAGGTACGACGTTATCAAAGTTTATTGAAATCATGATTGTTTTTCAATATAGGTAGTATTTCATTAACATATATACCTTGAAAGATTTTCTGCAAACATCACAATTATATTCACGCCACAGTTACGTTACTGTAACAGTCAGCTGCTAAAACAACAGCTGAGAGGAGAGCTCATTTGACTTTTTCCACTTATAGAAAATAGCACAGAGGTCTTATCTCACTAGAAAACGTAACAGCTGCATCTTCCTTTAAACAATAAATGACTCATTTCTAACACATAACAGCATAAAGGTCTAATGACTCAGACACAGAAGC
Organism: Phalacrocorax carbo; assembly: GCF_963921805.1. Classification (NCBI taxonomy): domain Eukaryota; kingdom Metazoa; phylum Chordata; class Aves; order Suliformes; family Phalacrocoracidae; genus Phalacrocorax; species Phalacrocorax carbo. The sequence goes on along the minus strand of NC_087517.1, from coordinate 22,777,929 downwards.
TGTGTGTGTAACTTTTTCTAGATCATTCCTTAAAAAAGGGTGCTCTAGCCAAAATAAAGAAAAGAAACAAGAGGAAAAAGAGAAAAAACTGTATGAGGTTATCTCCATTACAATTAACTACCTGGAATGGTATGTGCTGAACATTTAACAAAATTGTGAGACATGAAAACTAATATTTGGAACGGTATTGCTTTTTGTCACAGTTATCAGTAACACAGCACTGCTGCAATGACACAGCCAATATGCCCAGATACGAAACATTCTGCATACGATGATACTTCTACATTGCACAACATTAAACAAGTTATGGAAATTTGATTTAGACATAATCATTATGGGAAAGTATAACACTGTGTAGAAATACATGAATACTTCAAATCAAACTATATACCACAGACTGTCCTAACTCAAATGGTGGTCTCCTGTACGTAGGAAGAGGACCCTTCCTTTTCTGACATATTTCCAGGGAAAACGGCAGGCCATGGATGGTCCTGGCAGCCAATCACAGGGCAGTATGTAGGCACAAGGGTCATTAAGTTGTTTAAAAAAAAAAAAAAAAAAAAAAAGGTGGCTACCTGCCCCAAAATGGTGGCTGAAACACCATGGCAGACCCTGTGGTGTTAGGGGAGGGGGCTTCTGGCTCTGATGACCTTCTGTGGGAAGCAAGATGGGGTGGCTGCTCCTGCCAATCACAGGCCTGAAAACACCTGGTGTACGAGTGTGTCAAAACCCACAGTTGGCCAATCACAAAGCAGTGTAAAACTGCAGGGTACGACATTTTACATAATGGCAGATGAAATACAATGGCAGTGGCCACACATGGAGTGGGAAGGGACTTTGAGTCCTCACTCATGTGACCAGGGGAAGGGTAGGGCTTCCGGAGCACGTGACTACCTGCAGGGGGTGGAGCTTCCAGCAGTTGGGGCCCCGCCCCTTCTTATATTCACTGTTGGCTCTCCTCCCACTGCTTACAGAAACCGTGTAATAAATACAAAGCTTTTATACATAGGAGAGTTTTGAATAATTTTTCCTTTATGACACATCCTGAGGGCATATTATCTAATATTTGCCTGCTCGTCAGCTTTGGCATGTTCCTTCTCTGCTATGCTGGTATTTCTAAGTTCCCTCCTAAAGATCTCCCAAGCCCAGTAAGAACTGAGAGTCTTTCCTTGCTGAGGAAACAAACACGTGCCGATCTAAATCAGGTCATTACTTCCCAGAGTCCCTGGAGTGTGAATCCATCCTTTAGCTTCTCTATTGCAAGTCCTAGTTCTTCTGAAAAAACGGGCTCCCGATCATGTTGCTTTTTTGAATGCACAAGATATAAGAGAAAATAAAGTAGAAGGTACTTTTTAATTTCATTATCGCACTTTAACAGCATGAATTTGACAGTATGAAAAAAGATGTTCTTACCTTGTTTTCATCAGCAAAGTAAGCCTGCAAAAGAAAGAAAAAAGAACTTGCAACCTTGAAAACAAAGTAGTCTAAAATCCAATCTGCTAATAATTCCTTGGGGTCAAAACTGTATTTGATAAGTTTTCTTCAAAAAAACAGTCTGTATGTTTTTTTTTTTCTTTTGTAGACAAGATCAGAGTTTTTTCTATGTTGAAATAATTTACAAAAGGGTTCTAACAGGAGTTGGTGATGATGCTATTTTTCATTAAATACCAACCTTTGGATTTTCCATCATAATAAAGAATTGTTTTTAAATGGTAAAATTTTCATATTACATTTGTTACACTGACAAATACTTTATATAGGGAATAAAATGTTAATATGAAGCAAACTGACAGCATCCTAGCATTTTCTGCCTCACGTGCAGCAGCATTTATTACTCAATTTCAAAAACTAACTTGGAATGTGTAAGTAATATCCAAATTCAGTTAACATCCTACTCAGTCTAAGAAAGAAACACAGAGTAACTAAACAATTAAAAAAATTTTTCCACCCTCAGACTGATATCTGGGAAAGAGATACCATCTTTCCCATTCTGTGTGTGTGGAAATTAAGGCTCAAACTCTTCAGAAAATCAGATCTCTGAAAATATCCAGCTTTAGAAGTCTCTGGATGAGCAGGCTCTAGATCTTCACATTTACCAAAAAGAGCCTGATCTTGTGTCAGCTGCCCCTACGGCCTGGCAAGGGGCAGCAAAGAAAGCGTTTTCCTGCTCAGCTGGATCTCAAGCTATCCAAGACTCTACAGAACAGCATCACAGCTCTCAAGTGGCATGGAATATCGGTGTGGAGCCACTCCCTGGGTCCTGGACGATCTATGTCTCCTGTATCAGAGACATCATTTAGAGCTTCCAGCTTTTGGCTTAGAATACGCAAAGCACAGTTATTTATTTCAGGTGACAAAGGCACCAATAGAGCAAACCTTTAGGGAAAATGTGCAAAAATGAAAAGAAAAAAAGGCAAAAAGTGAGAAAAAGGGTGGGGAAGGAAGAGATAGGAGCTTATCTGCATAGGTAAATGTTACTAAAAGAAAAGAAGGTGGAAATAAGATCGGTGCTAGCTCTGCTAATTCACCAAATTTCAGAGATTAATTGAAAAAACATGTCAATTGCCAATGTGTCAAGGCTAGCACTTGAAAACATGTGCAGCCTACCTGTGCAGTCAATCATGCAGTCAGGTGTTACTGGGTTGCACAGCAAATTTGGAAATTTCTAGAAGGAAGCTCATCAAGCAACCTAACGCATTTAGAAGTAAATTTTCCTGAAATACTGGGAGACAGATACTAACACAGTTTTCTAATAACCAAACACGAATTATTTTATTTTTCAGTTTTCTGTGGAGCAGCTTACCACAAAAGCATCTGTATGTTCATCAGATTCTATTTCCACATCATCTTGAACCTGCTCCACTGTTAGGTCTTCAAGAGGTTGAGGCTGCAAATTCAAACACTAAAGTAAATCCACATATCTAAGATGTTTCATATATTTGTATTACTGCTGTTAACACATTATTGTACCTAATTTAAAATAAATGAGTGGAGTACCTTCTCTTCCATTTCATAATCCACTCCAAATATAGGGTTAGCTGAATAAACTCTGTGAAGTGAATTAATTTCTTTCACTGCCTCCTGTAGTTTCTCCACAGGGTCTATTTTAAAACCAAGCACATATCCTCCACTCTATAGAACAAAGGAAAAAGAAGACATATACTTACTAGTGTTGCTTGTTATTTAAACAACTTTCTCCCTTTGATAGGGATTTGCAGTTTAATGATAGCAAATTTCAGTTTGCTGATAAAACATTTATCTGTATTATCTTATTCTCATTCTGACACTTAAACCATGGGTGAAAGAAAAAACAATGACAATGTTTCTCTATGAGGTAAATAAGCCTTTAGCTGGTAGCCCATTATATAAATGGGGAACAAACTTCTTATACAGAAAAACAAAAGCAAACAAGGGTGGGAGAAATTCAGAAGTGATACTAATGATTTATTCCTAGCTACTCAGCAAATGTTTAGTCTGTTAGATCTTGATGTTGTTATTAAAGAATCTTTCAGATACAGTAAATAAAGTTAGCTGAACTTAAAAAAAAAAAAAAATCACCATTAGAAGTATTTCTGATTAAGGTTAAATTGAAGAAAAAAATTTTGTCTCTTACAGCAAAACAGGTACACAAGTGAAAAAGATTAAAAATAGTGGTCGTGAGTATAGAAGTAATTAGATCCCAAAGATAATCTGTCAGAATCACTGTTTTTAACAGCTATTTTATTTTAACTAGTCATGCTGGCTTATCGTTGCTTTGCTTAGAGAAACCATAACTCACAACAGCCATATTGACCTTAACATAAAGACATCTGAATCAGTGCAAAGACGCATTTTTCAGTTGTGCTCAAAAGGCCACACAGAAGGAACACTCTCAGAACCTTCAAAGTAGCCCTGTAACATTTTAGAGTTAGAGAACTATTATATGTAAAAATGCAACCAATGAAAAAAGTTATTAAAGCTTCTTACCTGCTGAGAACTCTCAATCACAAGTGCCAGGCCAAACTTTGAGTCTCTTATTTTTATTGAACGCTAATGATAAAGAGGTAAAAATTGTTTGTTAAAAATTTTGGAATTACTTGATTAAAATCTGCTCTATTTTTAAATTTTTATTTTTTACACTGTTCTAATTACAGTTACTGGTTCTGGAAGCCTGGCTACCAGCACTCCCTCCCATTTACCATTACAAACCTGAACCTGTGGACCTCAGGGAAAAGTGTTTTTATCAGAAGAAGTAACACCTGTAACAGTTCATTTCTGAACATCAGGTGCACAGATCATTAACCCCAGTGTATGTAGGTGGCACGAAGCATCATTGTAAATAGTTTGAAAATTGGAAATACAAGCCATTTTCACCATCTTCCCATGAAAGCCCCCAATTAATCTGGACAGAAAAAAAAAATAAATCTACCCTGTGACTGATGCTGGTAAGACTAAATTCCTCCCTGACTGTCGGACATGAAATACCAATTTTGGTGAGCTGAGAGTTTTAACTGAAGACTTGAACTTCTGCCATTTAATTTTGAAAATGGTGTTTTAATATACTTACAATTTGTAGATATGGTATGCTGACATTAAAGCTGTCATTCATATTTGCATGCCAAACTATTCTCACATTAGTAATAAAAAACGTTCCCAAATTTCCCTGTTAAAGAAAAGGTATGTTAGAACTGCTTTGAGGTGTAGAGCCTTTTTTCCAAACACAATGATTACTGCTATCCATTTAAACACAAGCAGGATACAGCTTCATATTTAATTCAATAAAAGCCTGACTCTCTCCCACCAAAACCAGTCAAAATGCTTCCATTGATTGCAAGGAATCAAGATCCAGTCTTTAAAGGATACAGCACTCAAATGGTTAAAATAGCAGGACTACCTATTACTGCCACAAAGCAGGATCAAATCACAGCACAGCAGACCTCATGGGAGTACATGAAGCATCTGAGAGTGTTCTTAACTGTACAGATCTGGAACTGGCATATAATGTAAGTATAATGGCATGTGGGTTAAACTTAGGCAATTGTGGAGATGTGTGCCAAGGAGTGGAGAGGAAAGAACATTTTAGCTTGTCAGGATGGATCCTATTTCCATTCTGGACTAAAATTGCACAGACAGAAATAACAGCTCCCATTTTGTTTCATGGCTCTGCGAAATACTTGCAACTAATGCCCTATAAAATAAATGTTTTCTCTTCTTAAGTCTTTATTTTTCTGTTTTAAGACATACACTCCTATTCCAATATTTTCCATTTCCAGTAATCAAAAGATATAGTCTTAAACTGTAGTCAAAGCTGCATGTAAACATACAAATATTCAGCAGAGCACTCTGGAAACAACACAATTCGTTCAGGATGGGGCAGAGCTTTAGACTCATAAATGTATCGTTTTAACAGGAATAGTATATCTAGTTCCATGCATATTAGCTGAGTCATTTAGACTTCAGGTTGCCAAAAGGAGACTTGTTTGTCCTGAGTAGCAAATATATGGGATCAGCTTCTCTGCATGCATCAGCTGATGAACTGAATTAAGGGTAATTCCTTTGAGGTTAAAAAACTATAGTAGTAAAAGTGCTAGATGAAAGCCAAAACATTTTAACTTTGCTGTAGCCAACATAGTCTCATTTCTCACTATACCTGGTCACTTGATAAATTCCAAACTCCATTGATTTTGTCATATATTTGTTCTTGTGGTAATAATCTCAGTTGCTTGTTTTGAATCAGTGCACTTCTCAGCTTCAGATCACGATACATTTTAGAAGTTTCATAAGCTCTGCAAAAAATAAAAAAATATGTGTTACCATTTCAGTGCTTCTATTATCTTTACTGTTTGTTTTGGCACAAATATGAATGTTGTATATTTTCAACTTTTCTTATCACCATGCTGCACAAAAATGAGTGTACTGTTAAAACTTCATCAATGTAAACCATTATATTTCAGCTTTCCTTAACGAAGTTATCTTTAAACTTAAAAGGATTTTTTTGACATATGTTTTGATCTCCTGTATTATTCATGTGTATACTAGTTTTTTCTTTTCCTTAAGATAGTCGTCTCCCAGCCTCTGTTGCAAAGCATAAGTCTTCTGGGTCCCATGTTATACATAGTGTGAATATCAAGAATGCTTTATTTTTCAGTGCCAGTAGGGTCACAAATATCCAATATACGTACATCGGTATTCCATAGCTCTTTAACAGAAACCTATGGTAATGTATTATGCACACATTCATTCGTTCAGGTGACTTATCTTTAGGTGGGAAACATCCACTGCTTTGGACTCCATTAGAGTTTTGACCAGGATTTAACTCTTCATCTCCATTACATGGTCCAAAATTATAGGAAATTATTACAGACAGAAATTATAGATAGAAAATGCACACTGAAATGAGCTCTTTTGTACTTTTATTTGTGTAGACAGTTTATACACATGAGGTATATAAACTGTGATCGATGATTGGTATTAATACATGTTACTTTTCATTATGCACAGTTATCTAGTAGAATTTGTTATCATTCTCTCCCTTCCTTCCAGAGACTGTGTTCTCCTCTTTTGGGAAGGTTTTCTGAATGTTAAATACGGGCAGTCATATACTCAGTCCACCAGCAGTAGTAATCCCATGTATATGATTCACTGAATTTTGTAGATGAACAAAAACTATTTTAAGTATGCTACCTGTGTACAGCAATAACCGAAGTGAAGAGTCTGGGACTCCCGGGGACAACATTGGTAAATATGAACTCAAACCGTGTATTGTTACATTTAGTCAATATATACAGAGCTTCTGTCTGCCCTCGTAATTTCTGTAAGGAAAAAATGAAATTTAACATTTTGACTATATAGTAGCTTGACTGTAAAGGCAATAAGTAATCTTGACATATTTTCTAAATTAGTTTCTAAATAGTATATCTAAAGGTATCACCCTGATTCTACTACTGATCTACTGCTGTCTTAACTGGACTCAAGTTTTTCTTTTTTGGGGAAACTAGCAGTTCCGTCAACAGTAGAACTAATGAAGCCTGCCTGCTGTACATTTGCAATATAATGACTGAAACAGTATTTTTGGCTTGGTTACTACGTGGCTGCCTGGGAAACCTGCATAATCTCCCCGCTAGTTCTTTGTTGCTAACCAAAGAAACGGCTTCACAGTTGCATATAATTCAGGCTACGTATTTGAAAACCTTCTTGCACAAAATTAGTACCTCTCTTTAGACCTTTGTTAAATTTAAACACAATGAGCCAACATGTGCTTACCTTACCTTGAGGGGAGAAAAATAACCAAACAGTGTCATTACATAATTTTTACTGCCTTAGGAAACTGACTAAAACTACACTGCTACAGAAATATAACACTCAACTTTTAGAACTAAACTTCCATTACTATTCTATTACTGTTCTTGCAAGCAAATTTCAAGTAAACTTTCAGATTATTGTTTATACAGTGCAATAAGTATAAACAATGAATTACAGCTACTTTTCTTATTTTAAGAAGTATTTTTTGAAACTTACTGAGTTAGCAGTTCTTGTAGTTATATTTATAATGCAGTTGTAACCAACAGCTAAAAGTTAGGGGGGAAAAAAACAGTTTTGAGAACATGAAAAAATAATAGTCAAAATTACAAAATGCAATTTTGTAGCACAGCTTTGGATGCTATTTGTGAGAATTACACATTGTGGTTAATGGTCTGGGCCCTCATTATAAAATCAAAGACTAATTTAAGCTGGAAAAGACCCTGGGAGGTTGTATGGTCCAATGCTCTTCTCAAAGGAGGACCAACCCCACCTGGCTGCTCAGGGTACTGTTCAATTGAGTTTTGAATATTTCTAAAGGAGGAGATTCCAAAACCGCCCTGGGAGCCAGTTCCACTGTTTGACTGCCACCACTGTGAATGGTTTTCTCCTAATATCTGATCAGAATTTCCCTTGTTTCAACATTTGGCTGTTGCCTCTGGAAGGTCTGTTTCATCATGATGTTGCCTGTAAACTTTACCCTTATAAATAAAACTTTCTACATCAATCTAATACTTCGTAGAAGAAAAGCTAAGGAGATGACAAAGAAAAAAGTAGCAAAATGGAAAGTGCAAGTGGAGAAGAAACAACAAGAAGAGGAAAAAACAGTTACAAATTTCATTTTGCCTGTTCTGCAGTAACACACTGATACAAAATAAAAACAGAAACAGTCCCAGCTGTTCTTCCTAAAACAAAGGGATGTGCTAAAATGGTGCTGGGCTAAAACTGAACATTGATGACAATCCTGCTACGGATACCAACAGTAGCACAGCCAGGGTCAAAAAAAAAACACAATGGAGAATTAGAATTTGCTTTGGGAATATTCTGCTTCCCCAAAAGCTCAGATGTGGCAGCAGTTATATAGATAAAAATATTCACTCTTTACAGAATTAATACTTATGAAAATACCATGAAAAGACTATTTCCTCAGTTGCGTATGAGAAATTTTCTAAAACTAAAAGAAAAAGCAATGGTCAAAAATGGCATCCAATACAATTTTTTTTGTCTACATATTCTCTTAAGGTAAGAAATAATGCATTATCTTGAAAGCTAGAGAGTATTTTAAACCCTAAAAGCCTAACCCTAAAGTTAGACTTCCTTGAGCTTCTATAGGGCTGAACTACTCCATATATTTCTTTTTGATCTCCTCTAAAAAGGTCTATTCTAAAACTTAAATACACAAGCAAACAATTTTTTAAAAAAATTTTGTAAGTACATATAAAAGTAGCAGTGTGTGTGCGTGGACTTGTATGTGTGTACATGTATGAGAGCACGAAAAGCAAGGAGGCAGAGGGCATAACTTTATATACTTTATGAAGAGAATATAGATTTTCAGTATTGACTGGCTTTTGGGAACTGAGCACTGGAAATAATCTGGGTACAAAGTAAGTGCATCATACCCGTTTCAGCAAATTAAATACAAGTAGACCTGCTAGCTACTCACACAGTTTAAATGAGAAGCTTATTCAGCGCTTACAATAATAAATTTGGAAAGGCAGGTATTTGTGGGGAATAAAATCTGTAGGGCAAGACAGACTGTGAATAAACAGGTAGCAATAAGAGGTACAAGTGAAGCAAGACTTTTGTTTCTTTCTATAAAAATTACTTAAACCCACCATTTTAGGCCAAATGAAAAATATGCCTGAAGTACTCTTCAGCTTTTGTTCTGAGAAATTAACACTGAATATTAGTATTTTGCTATGAATTATTATAACAGTTCCTATATTACCAATAGATCAATTAGTTACAGCTTATTTCAGACTTTACAGAGCAACAGAACTACACTTTAATATTCTGTAATCATTACTATTGTGAAAGAATAGCATGCCACCACAAAGGAAACACAAAATTTGCAGTTTTTTAACAGGAGATGATGATACTTACAGAGATTGACTCTGGGCAATGACAATGAGCGCCAGATAATCCGCAAATTTGTCACAAGCAGTCTACCTGGAAATAACGAGCGTAGATATTTTTTATCTCAGTAACTTCGATTAAATTAACTGTTCCATTCTGTGAGAATACACAGAACATACAAAATATACATATTTACCTCTAGTTTTGAAACACCAGAATATTCCTTCCCCTTGATATGAAAAAAGCACAGGACACCCCAGCAGACAAATCACTAAACAATTTTTTTTTGAATGCTAGGAGAGAAAATCCAGCAAGGAACAAATGAAACAACCTCTAATATATACAAGCATTCCTCAAAACCAAACCAAGAACAGTTAGTGATTTCACATCCACCTGCCTATGGTAAAAATGTGGAGACACAATCAGTGCAGAACTGCTCTGGGGAGGAGAAGGGGAAGGCAGCGAGTTAACTATCGCAGCTGTCTTCATGAATAACCTCACCCCTTTATGTCACATGCAAATTTCTTCAATTCTGTACTGTGTACAGCAGTACATCCAACCCTAAAAGGGTCACCTCAGCATGCTGGCAGCTTCATGCCCTTGCACACTATATATATATTCCTTACTGATTCAGTTTAAACCAGTTTAAGAAAAACTAAACATTAAACAGGATTACAGCAAAAGAATACCACAATGTTTGTAAGTGGATTATTCTTACAACGCTTTCAATTCTAAACAAATTCTGAGACAAGATTATCACTTTCCTATAACTTTTAACAAGAGATCCTGCTTGAAAATCCTCCAAGGGGAGACAGACCTGTGAAACTGGCAGGATCTATTTTCTGCAACAGACAGAATGGAAACCAGACAAGGCTTTCATGAATGTACACAGGTTAAATAATAGAAAGTTTATGATTTCCCTGAGTATGCAGTTACCTCTGTCTCCATTGTTCCCTTTGGTATCTTCAACAGACTCTAAGCAGTCTATAAGGACCTCTCCAGGTCTCATTTTCATTTGTCTAAAAGAAAAAAAGAAGAAAAAAATTACCTAGTGAAAAATAGATTAGATTTATCCCCCCAAAGAAGGCCATTTCTATTTCCCTACTTCACTTTCCTTTCTCCTTTTTTTTGCTTAGCGCATCATATGATGAAAAATCCAGAGATGCACACGCACACACAAATCAACATTATATACCTGAAATTTTTATCTCTATTTCTGGCATATGAAAAATATTCATACCTTTGTTATTAAATTATAGCAGTAAATAAATAATTATGTAGCAAGTGTGACCAAGCAAACTGTTCCCCAAAATAGGGAGAAAGCATGTGAGAACAGGAGGAAAAGGCAAAAAAATTGCAGTCACATAATTTTTAATAGATATAGTTTGTTGCTTCTTGCTGGACTTTTAGGTCATAAGGAGTGGACCTAGGCTCAGGACAGAATAGATGTCAGCAAAGGAAATATCAGCTGTATACTGACATGTGAAATGCTCTGCTAAATTTTCCACAGAGGGTCTCGTTTGTTTTTTTTTTATTTTATTTTGCTTGATTTAACAGGTCTGACCACTTAATTACATAAGAGTCGATGTAGTGTGAAATTTTGCTGTATTTTAATTGTATTGTGTAAAACAGCCAAAACTCTTCAGGAGGGGAATCCCATGAGATACTACTGGAGATCAGGATCGAGACACTAGGTATGGACTCAACAATACATCACCAGAACAGCGCAAAAGATATTAGACAGGAGGTAGCAAGAACAGTAACATTAGCATTAAAGAAAATACGGAAGCAGGCTCTGTCTACATGACAATTCTACAAGAAAATAAGAGAGAACTGCTTAAGCGTTCAAGATACAATTTCATGTTTCTAAAACTACCGCAGGCAGTATGTCTGAGGGACAAGGGGTGTTTCAACTGAGTAGCAGGGAGATGAAGCCCGACAGCACACTTTCAGCCTCCGCCCCCCAAATCATCACCAACAAGCTGCTAATTTGTAGCTCCACATCACAAAAGCTATGCAGGGTTTTGCCAAAGAAACCAGAAGTTTCATGTCTCAGATAAGGCTGACAGCTCGCCAGAGGCCGAGGCCCGCAGGAGCGCGGAAGCACTGCCTCTGCCATGAGGTATGGGACAATCCTTCAGCTCTGGCCCCTCAGAGGCTGCTCAGCGGCTACCCGTGGCCGTGAGCTCCGGCGGCCATCACCACGGCAGGCACACCAAGTCCTTGTTACCGGTCGCCGGTACTGCCTCCTCAGAAACACACCTTAAGTTTGTTTTTACTTCTCAGCGCCAGGTAACGCTACAGGCGGCCGGGAAAATAACAGCCTTCCCTCCCTCCTCCAGCGTGCAACTTTTTTTTTTTCCCTTTTCTTTCATAGACTGGCAACGGTGACTAGACCCCACCTACCAAAACCTCCCCAGCCAGCCCGCCCGAGCCTCAAGGACCACTCAAGCTTTTTCCCGCCCTGCCAGGAAAACACGCCCGCCCCCCGCCACAGCGGGAACGCGGCCTACTAATGGCGGTCGCACTCATCCTACTGACAGACAGCGCTCAGCCTACTGACAGAGGCAGGAAGGGTCCGAAAAGCCCTGCTGTAAAGGGCGGGCAGAGCAACAACACTCACTGCGGGGAGATGTCGAAGCGGACATCTCTGTCCTCCCACAGCACGTCCAGCACCGCACTCATGGCTGCCAGCCCCCGCACACCGCCCCCTCCAGCCAGCCCGGGCGCCGCCGCGGCGACGGGGCTGGTTGTCTCGCGCTGCCACAGCGATCGGATTGGCTGCGGCGCTGCGCGTGAGGGGACCGCCCGCTCTCCCGCCTGCCCTGGCCCCGCCCCCGGCTGGACTGAGGCGGCCGCGGCGGGTGGTGCTGCCGCTTTTCGCGCTCTGGCCGTCGTGCGTTGCAGCTGGCCCGCTGGCGTGCGCGTACAGCCTCGGCAACGCCAACGGCCTGGCGCTTGTGAAGGTTTTGTGAAGGACTGCAGGGTGCTCTGAGTCGTTGGAACATGTAGGACTTGTGGCTTTTCCTCATGTCTTAGTTTTGTCTAGTACAAGGCAACATCTGTGTCGCCATGGTTGATTGTTAAACCAAACCCCTGTACAGTCTGTAAACCTGAAACCTGTGAAGCACTTGGTAAATTATAGCTTTCAGTCCTGTGGTTTTTGTTTCTGTTGTGGGTTTTTGGCTGGTTTTTTTTTTTAACTATCATAATATTTTTTATTTGGGACAACTTGAAAATTGTCTCTAGCCAAATTTTAATTGCGGTATCCTACCACTTTCAAATAAAAAAAAATACTCTAAATTGTGACTCAAAGGAAGAAACTTGTCCTTTGACAGTTCTTTCCCTGGAGTGGGTCCCTGAATTGGTGAGGAACCCATTCCGACCCACCTCGAAGTCGACATGTAATGGGATGAAGCAAAAAACGTCATCCCCACGTCATTCCCGCCTCCTCCCGCACTGGCAGGAAGAACAGTGTGCCGATGCATCCAGGCAGGGCTCTACTGCGACCCCGGGCAGGACTGCAGCTGGGGCTCCTGAAATAGCAAGGCCAGTGAGTGTTTGGCTTGAGGCCAAATTCCATTTTTTTCTTGTACTGAAAAACTCCCACAAACCCAATCAAAAATGATCATCAGGTTTCATATGCAGGAGTGCCTAATTTGAGATGTTCAGTCCTGTTAAGGGCTGTGGCAGAAATCCAGTTACATCATGAGGAGCACATTACTTAGCTGTGAGGTAACTTTTTAGTCCTGTAAATGGTACCATTATCCATTCTCTGTCCTGGCAGTAAAACCAAAAATGTTTTATTGGAAACAAGCTTTTAAGTATGTAAGTCAAGTAATAGGAAATATGTCATATACAGATAGATGAAAATGTAAAAAGTCATATGGCAGTGATGGGCAATAAATAATAAACTCCATGCTGCTTTTGATGTTTTGAACATAAGTTTAAAAAGTTTTTTTTAAGAAAGAGAATAAAATACTAAAATGCATTTAAAAATTAGACTTGGCTTTCAGAAGAGAAACATGTCAAGGACCACTTCAGACATTAACTAGCCTAATTTAGTGATGCCAGCTACTGGTATAGTCACTCATAAATCTGTGGCTGTATTTTAACTTAATTTGTCATCTATCTAATGGAAACTGAGGAAAGTTTACAGAAAAAAGGACTAATTGTAACTGCGATGTGGTTGGGAAAGGTGGGTAGCTGAGCCACCTCCATCTTGTGACCCAGAGAGTACGTATTAATCTGTACTGAGTAGTACTCCACATGTAATTTGGAAATTGATATTTTATGCTTGAAATATTAAAACAGGATTTGCGGGAGCACTTTCGCTTAAAAGAAGCGAAATCTTCATTGCAGAATCCATGCCAAAGATCAGATTTCTGTAACAGAGAGAAAACAATTTACATAATTTAATGACCAAAGATTGCTTTCCAAAGCCATATATATAATTTAAAATGAGGTATAGTTCGTGATTATACAATGGTAGTGTTTAAAGATGTAGGTGAAGGAAGGGCAATTACTCTGGCAAATGCTATACTGGTCTTACTATACCTTAGTAAAAAAGAAATTTTGTACTCTTGATACAGCTGAAAAATTTCTATTTTGTTACATAAGGACTACATCATACAATATATACAAAAAGAATTAAAGCGTGCTTGCATAGGTAGACAGTTTTTAATTAGCATATTACTTCATAATGTTAACATTCTTTAAATTAGTGGAGTTTATTTTACATATGATACTGGATATTTAATAAACCCAAACAATCAATAGCTTCAATTTGCTCGTTATTAATGTAGAGATAAATTCCTACCTCCAGGAAAAAATACACAAGCCTCCCTACATTCCTCCTCACTCTCAAAGCGGTTTGCATTTCCGTTGCAGCCACCATACCAAAACTGAGCACAAGCATTTGCTTGTTTATCATAATACCATTTTATGATATAAATACGGCATGGCCCTTGATCCAGCCTTAATTTGCATCTGAGGTCTAGGGTATTTTCTAAAATAAAGAAAAAAAGGAATAGAAACAATTCCATTTATAAAAGTCAATTGTATTGCATAGATTTTAACTTCTAAACTCTAATTTTATTTTAATTTTTATGCTAATGTTATACAGCAATTTGAGATTCACTTTTACTTCTAAAGATGTTAGCACTGAAGGCAGGTTAAAAATGCAACTTAGTAGGTCAAATAAAGTGTTCTTTTACTGGCATGGTTCTAGTAACTCCAGAAATAATAGTATTATGGCTCTACATACAAGAAGAGCAAACAATATGAATCTGATAATTTTGAACCAGCCAGTCTTGTGAGCAACCCAAAATGTCAGCCAAAGAGCTGTAAGCTAGTTGCACCTGCTATTTCTGAACCACAAGTACGACCATCATCCTTCTGCAGTACATTGCTTCAGTACATTAGTTCTCTTTGTGATGTGGGGGAAGAGGCATTAGAATAGTGAGAATATAAAACTTCAGTCTTTCTTTTGTAAGATGTTTGTGCTGCTTATCTAATACAATGGTAGTAATTATGTACATACTAGTTGAATGTAAAGCTTGTTGGTCGAATGATTCCTACAGATATGCATCAGAGGACTGTGACACACTAATCTAGTCGCACTCACTTTAATAATACCATGAGATAGAAAGAACTCTTCCTTCAAGTTTAATGTTGTGACATCAATATTCTGTCTTTGGCAACAGGTGTCTTGTCACTTTAAAAAAAACAATGTTATTGCCAGAGACAGAATAATAGTCATGCCCATGTTCCCAGGAAGCATGGGAACATGTTTCTATTGCTCTCTTATGTTGCTCCCATCATAATACACTACTGCTGGAACTCAGAAGTGTGAATCCCCCACATGATCAACAGAATACCTTTGGACATTTCATATGAAAAGAATCAATCCTTTGAGCAGTCACCTAATAACTATACTTTCCTTCAGATGACTAAACATTGGTTTTTTCTTACTTCTCTGAAGCAGAAATCTATTTTTTCTATCCAAATCTGAAATTATTATCTTCTCTGTCTTTAATGAAGCCTCCCATCTCGACAGACTGCCCCTTCTTGGCTGATGAAATACCTGCTTGCTTGCCCACTTCAGCTAGCACTATGTTCTCTTTTTGATGCCATTTATGAGCTCTGTATCAGGTTATAGCTGACCTTGCTTCTGCTGTAAGTGGAGTGGTGGGATTTGGAATTTGGGAAGACATGAACTGGTGAACAGGCTGGACAAGAACTGCAACTAGATCTAAACTAGTGTCCTGAAATGGATACTCTTCTACAGCATGGACCCACGAAATCTTCAGAGTGGAACTAACTTACTCTGATTTAAAGCCTTATGAAAAGTTAGTATTGGGATAAGAAGGAACAAAATGAAAAACTAATTATGATCTATAACCTGGTCTTGGTGCAGTTGAAAGAGATGATGTCATCACTCTATCTGATGATGATGGTTTAGACGGCAGTAATGGTGCCACAGCTGCAGGTGAAAAGAAACAGAATGAGACATTGATTTTTGATCAGCCAAAAATGAAGATTAAATGAATGATGATAAAAATACCTCTAGTGTCTACTGTTAGCAAGGAAGACTGTTGTTCCTCCTCTTCTTCCTCTTCATAGTCTTCAAATACTACCACAGGAGGTACATTGGTCTGAAATAACCATTTGATTTTCTTTGCTTTTCAGATATTGAGAAGTGTCTCAAAATGAACAAGCCCTTCATCACTTAGAGGTTTTCTAATGTTTTTCCTTCCCATTTCTCCTGACTTCAGTGTTAAGAATCAGGATTTCAACCTCACCTGCTTGGTTTACCAGAAGGGTTGTCATCCTAAACCTGGGATACATATTTCTTTTTAGTTGACCTTTACAGGATTTTATTTATAAACTTAAAAATATAGACTACAGTTAAGTCTAATTACTATTCCTAGACTTAATCATTACAGTGTAATTGCATTTTAATAATGTTATGTTTAACACTGGCACAAATGTTACTGTATTAAACACAGGAATAATAATCCTTGTAACAGTATTGGGAATAAATTACAGCCATTAGGTAACTGCCTGCGTACAACATAAGTCTTGGAACAACCAGCTCTGAGCATACCAAGTCAAAGTGGCTGTTACAGTATGTGTCCTGAGCAAAGTAGGGGTAAGTTACATATTACATCAGGCAACAGAGAAGGAGATAGATATATAGATATAAAAAAACCCTTTTGCTCATTAAAGTCTGCTGAATTTTCCTACCGGAGCCAATGGTTGAGGAAGATCGTCAAGCCTCAGAGGACTTTCTACTGTAGATACTCCAGGTGTCTGTGCTGAAAGTGACTGTCTGTTAACATTGTTGTTCTGAAGTATGTAATGTAAAGAACTTGAAGATACTGAATGGAAAGATGTTCCACTTATGCTTGCACCATTTCCATTACGGTTGTATATTAAGGTACCATGTTCATCTTCGCAAAA
Organism: Phalacrocorax carbo; assembly: GCF_963921805.1. Classification (NCBI taxonomy): domain Eukaryota; kingdom Metazoa; phylum Chordata; class Aves; order Suliformes; family Phalacrocoracidae; genus Phalacrocorax; species Phalacrocorax carbo. The sequence continues at coordinate 22,761,111 of NC_087517.1, read as the reverse complement.
TTGGTTGACTAATTTGGACTCCAGAGCTGTTTTAAAAACAAGTAAAAAAACCTCATCATACTGAGAAATTCAATGTATTTTTAATATTTGGATTATTTATATATGTAAATAATACACACATAATCCAGTACTTCTTTGGATTATGCATATGCATCTGAGAAGATCATTCCAGGCTCTCTGGACTATGGCTTTTACTTGTCACAAATTCACCAGCCCATAAGTCCTCTACATGGTGCAAAATACAATGAACTCACCTGAAGGTGTTCATCTGAGCTTAGTAACAACTACTAGTTTGTAGTGGGAAAATAACTGCTTGCCTTGCTCATGTGAATAACCCAGTGAAGATGGGTTATTTCCCGGTGAAAGTGAATAAGTAGAATTTACACCAGTGGGTTTGATTCTGGTTTCCAGTCCAGCAGATTTACAGTACATAACCACTTAGTTGGTTTAGAAACCTAGTTCAAGCAGCTGTTTTCGTACGCTGTAGGTGACATCCCCTGTTGGCATGATGAATCATTGCCCCAAAACGTGACTCCTTAAAAGAATGGAATCTGTATCTCTAGGTTCCTATTACTTTGCACCTTGTAATTAATCCTGATCAGCATCAAAACATAACATGTCCACAAAGGTAATGATTTCCCCCCTCCCCAGTTCTGAGAAGCATCAGATACAATGCGTAATAAAACTGCAATGAACGCACCTGGAAGGGTATTAAAGTCATCAATGAGATACATGTGTTCTCTGTCTGGATCTGAAGCAATCAGATTTAGTTCACGCACAAACTCAACCTGTGTTGGATCTGAAGTATTTACAATTCCTATTGCATACATTTCGATGTTTGCTGCATGAGCCTCTCGAACGACAATATCTAGTTTTGCAGCTTCTCTCTTGTCTGCTTGGCCGTCTGTTAGCACAATAGCTACTTTTCGTACTCCTGTTCGAGCACCAAAAAATCCTTCCTGGGTTGCTTTACGGATAGCAGTTCCCGTGTAAGTGCCTTCTCCCATGTACTGCATTTTTCTAATTGCTTGCTTAACATCCTGTTGAGTTGTGTACTTGTTGAGACCAAATTCTAGCCGAACTTCTAAACTGTATAACACAAGGCCAATTCTGGTAGCATTTCTGCCTACGGTTACTCTGTCTACTAAAGCAGTTACAAAGTCTTTGATAATTTCAAAATTTTCTGGTCCCACACTCTCAGAGCTGTCAATCACAAATACAAGCTCCATAGGAATTTCCTTACATTTAATACCGCAACCTGCCAAGGAAAAATAAAAAAACAGATCATGAGGACTTGACTTGGCATCCTCTTGGAAAGGAGAAGAATGTAAATGTCATGAAGAAAAAATAGAATCTGAGTACTTACCACATATCTCTTTAATTAATTTAATTATATCTTCTCTCTGGATATAAAAAAATTAAATATAAAATATTTTACACGCTGCCTCTTTCAAATGAGGTATAATATTGACGCTACCAAAGAATTTGTTTATAATTAATATGTGTCCTACAGGGACTTACAAAAAATCTTACTGTTTAACTTTCAAACCTGACCTTCCAAGCTTAGAATGAGTCCCACATTTTACAATGAACTATGTTATATGACTGTCCTGGTTTCAGCTGGGATAGAGTTAAATTTCCTCGTAGTAGCTAGTATGGGACTATGTTTTGGATTTTTGCTGGAAACAGCGGTGATAATGTGGAGACGTTTTAGTTGTTGCTAAGTAGCGCTTACACTGGTCAAGGACTTTTTCAGCTCCCCGTGCTCTGCCGGGTGCACGAGAAGCTGGGAGGGGACACAGCGGGACAGCTGACCCAAACTGACCAATGGGATATTCCATACCATGTGACGTCATGCTCAGTAGATAAAGCTGGGGAAGAAGAAGGAAGGGGGGACATTTGGAGTGATGGCGTTTGTCTTCTCAAGTAACCGTTACACGTGATGGAGCCCTGCTTTCCTGGAGACGGCTGAACACCTGCCTGCCCATGGGAAGTAGTGAATGAATTCCTTGTTTTGCTTTGCTTCCGCGCGCAGTTTCTGCTTTACCTATTAAACTGTCTTTATCTCAAACCATGAATTACCTCACTTTTACTCTTCTGATTCTCTCCCCCGTCCCACGAGGGGGGAGTGAGCGAGCGGCTGCATGGTGCTTGGTTGCTGACTGGGGCTAAACCACGACAATGGCATATAAGAATCACTAACTTGACAACACATCCCTATCTAAAACAATTAACTACTGTTATTGTAAACAATGTTTTTTTTTATTATTTGGTTCTCATGAAAACTTAAAGTCAAAACCCATTCATATTTTAGCATCTGAATAATATGGATACCCCTTTTAAATGCGTTGGGAGTGGAGAAATAGACCCAACTTCAGGAAGCGTATTGCTTGTAATGTGAGTGGCATGACAGAGAGCGCCAACACAGAATGGGATTGGGATTTGTCAACCCTAGTGTACCTGGCCCACTGTATTACTCAGCTTTCAGCAGAAAAAAAAAAAAAAGCTGCTGCCTTCAGAGCTGTCTCTTCAGAGAAGTGATAGCTTCTTTGACATGCAAACAAAGTGTTTATCATTATTAGAGCAATCATTTGCTGTATTTTTTGGAGTGCATGACAGGACTCATTTGGCATTGAGTCAGTATTTCAAATACAACTGCTTGCTACTGCTGCTCTGCTTCCATCGTAAATCTCAGTAGTATTTGTATACTCACTGACATGCTTTACTGAATTTGGGTCTAGTGCAGTTCAGGCTTAGCAGAAATATAATTAAGTTTATAGCATGATAGACCATGACAGGTTTGAAGATCTTTGCCCTTTAGCTTTTTTAATACTTCTAAAAAAAACTTTCCTGCAGCAGGTACACACCTGGGTCATCTAACACTAGCTGTAAAAGAACACATAGCAGGAAAATACCTAATATCATAGTGAACTTTAAATTCCATTACAGCATAAAGTAGATGAGAAGAAGTCAGAAACCTTTGCATCGTTGCTTTCTATATTATTGCTGAGCCCACTTCTAGTCAGAAAGCTCTTCCCAAAATAATTAACACAAGATACATTTAATCCAATGGTATGTTGTACTGTTTATATCTTGTCATAATGGTATTTAAATAGAATTTGCTTACTGTTAGGCCTTGCTCTCCTTTTGGTCCAGTTTTGCCCTGTAACAGTGATTGTTAATTAAGCTACTGCAATTAGTTAGTAACATTGTAATTCAGAATATGACTTCATCAATACAGTTAGAATAATATTTGGCCAATAAGTACTTTGGCTAGCAAAAGTAGTGTTCTTGTGACATTACCTTGTGCATGCAATATCTACAACCCCTAAGGTGGTGAGGTTTGTATGGGAATTGGATGACCTCAAGTCTCCCACAGTATCACTGATTGTCAGCTTACATTAGAGAGGGAGAATCTGTGCAAAGCTTTCACATCTACCATGTTGTGTTTGTTTCCTTTCTCAAGGGACTGTATACCTGCCTGACACCCTGGAATGATCAGAATTCTGCTTCATCATATGTGAGCCTAATAGGGCCAGTGTCAGGGCAAGAATGTCAGTGGTGTTTATACATTCCTTCTTAATCGTATGCAAATGTCAGAGTAGAAGGGCACCACATTTTGCTTTCCAGCTTTTGGGGACCTGCCCATCAGCAGAAGTTACCATTTTGCCTCCCTACATCTGTTCATCAGCTTTGAGGGGAAGTCTGAGCTACAGTTACTTGGTAGCCATAGAATAGAATTGCATAGTTTTGTCTTATAACATGGCAATTATTTTTCACTGCCTTATGAAAGAAACCATGTCTGTGGGAAGTGGGGTATTCAGCATGAAAATGTCTTCTTTATGCTTCTAAAGGTTTTCATAGTTTCAGTTTCTTAAGTATTTCAGATTATATGTAGTTAAATAGCAACAACACAACCCAACTTTATTTTTAAGCAGTTTAAGAAAACAGGCATGTTAAACCTGAGTTACTCACAGGTTCTCCAGATAAACCAGGGTCACCCACTTCACCTTTTTCTCCTTTTTTCCCCTTCTCACCTGTAGCTCCTCGATCTCCCTTTAAAAGCGTGTTGGTAAGCAGACAGAAAGTGTAAGTCAGTTTTATTACACTTTTCACATTTCTCTCCAGCTGCCTGTGTCGAATTCACCTTCAGCTTCTGACATAAGTTAGAAATCTCTGTTAGAGATCATTTAAATCAATTGGTATTTGTGAATTTCGTTAATAACTTGTAGTATTGTCTAAGCATTTTTATGGGAAAAAGTAGTTGAAGCAGTTTGAACAGTGAACCATCTCAAACAAGTACATGCAGACAGAGGGGTTTCATAGGATATTGCATGATGGAAATTATTACCTGTGTCTGAGAAAAATAAGACAACAGTATGGAATTTGAGAAGAAAGGCAAGGACATAGTTGGAATGAATAACGGGAATGTCACTCTGAGAAACCTTTAGGCCCAGAAAACGTGTTTGGAATAGCAATCAGTTGAATTAGTGCCTTGTGGTTTGATTTTTCGTAGGCTGTGGGCCTTTGTATAGCCTTTCTGAGCTGATGTGATCATGTTGAAAACCGATTCCAACCCACATTTCTCTTTTTCTTAACATTGATGTAGTCCCCAATTTTGCATAGTGTGTGGGTAAAAAAGAAAGGCAGTTATTTAAATCTGGTATTCTAATCGCAGTAGAAGATAAGCCTCATATGATAATAAAATAAGCAACACTGAAAGAGATGCTGCTATAAAATATTAAAACAATCATGTGAATGACTGGGGCTTTCCCAAATCCCCATTCTCTTTTCACAGAATTCACCAGCTTTCAATGAGAGCTGACTGCAGTGAGCATTTTCAGTATGTTGGCTTCAGTCTAGGACATTATCTCTGATTTAGATATCATACCTTCTGTCCCAAAAGCCCTTCTCCAGGGGGGCCTCGTGGTCCTGGCATTCCTTGAATTCCTTGCTCCCCCTAATGATAATCCAGGTAGTGATATTAACCCTTTGTAATCATCATGTATTCATTTTAAATGTTCAAGGAGAAAGTGTTTCAAACTGCATTTTAGCAAATGTCTTGAGGCACTTGAGATATTGTGTTAGCTAGCTTATATTTCTCAAGTACTTCATCAGTATGTCTACTCTAAGGATATATAATATTGAAAAACTGCATGATCATTATTGGTTCTAATTCTCCTGTTCCCTCTTCTCATCCTATTTTATTCCTTGTCATTGCCACTTTCTTATTTCCATCTTTTGAGTCTGTCTCACCTGATCTATGCTTTGGGTAAAAGTGCATATTACAGGGAAAAATTAATATTACACATATATTCAGGATTGAGACTCTCTACAATAGGTGATAGTTGATATAACTATTTCAGACTGTCTCTGTGGGCATGAGGTGGGGAAGAGGGAATGGTGGTTTTGATTTTGAAAGGCTACCTTTCACTGATAAAAGATGACCCTGCTTCCTCCTCCCTCAATACACGCACCCTTGGGCTTCTTGTTTACAGCAGTAGAGACAGAACATATTTTGTAGGTGCTCATGTTATCCTTCTCATTTTTTAGCCTGAGGCTCTCCTCATACAAGAAACAATGTGAAATCTCCTTAACACTGTGACGGTCAGATTGACCTCTCAACACATGTTAAATATTCAAGACACTGAGTCTTTTTACCTTAATTCCTTGAATACCTTCACCAGGAGGTCCCAGGGAGCCAGGTGGCCCTGGGCGTCCTATGGTTCCCTAGAGAGAAACCCTGCATACGTTAAACACAATATTCATAATAAAAATACGCGACAAATTGTTATACCACCATGTAATTTCCTGTCCAGCCTCTACCAAATTGATATCTTTTTACAAGCAGTGAGGATCAGATTGCTTTAGCTGACAAAGACAAAGGAGTGACTGATAACACCAGAAGGCTGTGCTGCTATTCAATAACACCTGGATAGGCTGGAGATCTGGACCCAGGGGAACCTGATGAAATTCAACAAGAGCAAGTGCAAGGTCCTGCACCTGGGGAGGAACAACCCCATGCACCAGTACAGGCTGGGGGCTGATCTGCTGGAAAGCAGCTCTGTTGAGAAGGACCTTGGAGTGCTGGTGGACAGCAAGCTGACCACGAGCCAGCACTGGGCCCTTGTGGCCAAGAAGGCCAATGGTATCCTGGGGTGCATTAAAAGGAGTGTGGGCAGCAGATTGAGGGAGGTTATCCTCCCCCTCTACTCTGCCCTAGTGAGACCACATTTGGAGTACTGTGTCCAGTTTTGGGCCTCCCAGTTTAAGAAGGAGGTGGAACTCCTTGAGCAAGCCCAGCAGAGAGCTACCAAGGTGATCAGGGGACTTCCCTTATGAGGAAGGGCTGAGAGACCTGTGTTTGTTCAGCCTGGAGAAGACTGAGGGGGAATTTCATCAGTGTCTACAAATATCTAAAGGGTGGGTGTCAGGACAATGGGACTAGGCTCTTTTCAGTAGTACCCAATGCCAGGACAAGGGGCAATGAGCACAAACAGAAACTCAGGAAGTTCCACCTGAATATGAGGAAAAACTTCTTTCCTGTGAGGGTGCCAGAGCAGTGGCACAGGCTGCCCAGGGAGGCTGTGGAGTCTCCTTCCCTGGAGACATTAAAAACCGGCCTGGATGCGTTCCTGTGTCCCCTGCTCTAGGTGTGCCTGCTCAAGCAGGGGGGTTGGACAAGATGATCTCCAGAGGTCCCTTCCATCCCCTACCATTCTGTGATTCTTTATCAGATTATTAAAATCCAGTTTATACTTCAAAGGAGTCATTCCAGGCTTAATGCTCATTGAACATGAATCACCTTTCTGATAGAGATACACTTTGCATTGAAGGATGGATTGTATTGGTGGGACATTGGGGACTGAATTAATATTTCAGAGAGGATTATTATTGTTGTGTTATCTTTCATCACAATTAAGCTTACAGTGTAAGACCTATAGACATACATACTAATGTGGCATTGCATATAAACACTTGTTGCTAATTTATAAACGAGTTTTTAAAGAACTTTAGAGAAAATATTTCAGTTCCATATGTTACTCATAGGAAGCAATCAAAACCCACATAGTATAATATTAATTTTATACCTATATTGCTATTCCAGTATCCCTGCATGAAATTCTCAGTTTCCTCATTTGTAAGCATCCTGTGCATGTGCCAGTCCTTGGGACTAGCACTGGCTGGGGAAGTGCTTCACCACTGCTTAGCTCTGGACCTAGCCTTCACGCCAACATGAACTGAATCTCTGGGACCAGTAAGCCACATTGTGCAGGTAATACATTATTATGTGGCAAAATTTTTGCATTTGACCTTGTTCAGTTTGTTTACATTTATGTTCTAAAACAGTTCTTCTGTAGTCATAGACTTCTAAAGCTGAGCTGTAGGAGCATAAGAGTTTCCAGTTTGGGAGGTTTCATAGTGAAAATTGCTTTTTATAGTTATAATTATTTCCAGGCCTTTGTTATGGTGTATATTATAATTATACAAATAATCCTTTTTGCAGGGATTGGTCATCATATTGGTCATTAGATGATTATTGATTTACTTTATGCAGTAAAAAAGAGAAATCAATTCTAGAAGAACTCAACAGTATGCCTGTAGCTGTAACAGTAGTATAGGCAAGAGATGGTAAGTGCTTGCCAAGCCATTAATTCTGACCAGTACTAGGTCTGAAGAAATTTTTGCTACTCAATTGCAGCTAATGTCTGCAGGAGCTATATTTTTTGTCACTGAACTTCACTGCAAGATTATCACTTTATAATTTATCATGTGCAAGAGGAAGAAGGTCATGTTTTATGTCTGGTCACCAGAAACATTTTTGACTTTATACAAAATAAAGACACTGTATTCCTTAGTTATATTATTTGTCAGATTAGTTGTTTCTAGTGAAGAGTGAAGACAGAAAACATGTAGATGTGTATGCACGATCACATCTTTTTACACTATACTTTTTTTTTCTTTTTTAGAAAATAGACAGTGGGAGACATAATTGTTTAAATGGCTTACTTTTGGTCCTGGCAGGCCTTCTCCTGGGGGACCAGGGAGACCAATTGGTCCTCTACTGCCGGGATCACCCTGAAAGTTGATACTTTGAAAAATAAGTAGTGAATACCAAAGCTTAATTTATCTCTAGAATTCCCAGCATTTGATGTATTCAAATGGGACAAAGAGAGCAGAATTACTGAACAGCACAGTGCAAGTCTGAAGAATGCTAACCCATGAATACTGCAGGCAGGACAAGAAAGTTATTGAGGGTAAACAGTGACTAGTAGTCTAAACATATTCAAGATATGTACAGTCAATTATGCAATAGTTACACAGGAATTACAATTCCCATATCATAAAATGAAGTCTAGGTTCCCCAAACGAACAAAAAAAAGGTTTTGCTTGCTGTCTGTCAGTTGAATCGGGCTCTATCTTCACACTGTTCTAACTTTTTTCCTATCAGTGTCTTCAGACAGCTAGGGGTTTGAGGTGAGTGGAAAAAAGATATATGTCCTTTTAAGAGACATTAAGCATATTTAAGTAGCTGTAGTCAATCCTTCAGTTGCCTGTATAATTCCAGTAACTCTGCAGTCACCCTTAGGATGAGTTCTGAAGTGAAGCTTGAAGATCTTTTTTGAGATCTACCATTTATATACTGACAAGTAGGTTAAACCTGGTTAAAAGTTATTCTGAGTGTGACCTATGGGTAGAAATTATATCTGCAAGAAGTAGAGTACACACATGCATTTACTTTTCTCGAAGTTGGGGTCCGTACCTTAGGTCCTGGTAGTCCAAATCCATCTGGGCCTTGTTCACCAGGAATCCCAGGAAGGCCTGGCAAGCCCTGAAATGATATACACAGACAGAATGTTAATTTAATTTATGGCTATATTGACTACATGCTTTTGTTAATATTAATATGGTAGTATCTTGAAGATATTGTCTCTTAGTGGGATTACTGTGGTCTACAAGTGGTTAAATTCTACTCTGATAAGCCAGAAGTGGTGTCAGTGGCATTTGCATGTGTGTTGCATGTCATGCAGGTAGCTTGTGTGTGTTTGAAGACGGCGGATTCTGATCTGGAGTGGCAGGTGCAGTTCTGCATCAGATTGCACAAAAATATCACGAAGTATTATAAATTGCATTCCAATTTCCAGTTTCCATTTTGACATTCATTAATTTTTATTGCTCAGTGTGGCACTTGCACGCACTTTTACTGTTGTCTCTAGCACAGATAAATGCTAGTATACCAACAAACTCCCTGACTCTAGCCAGCAATCTTCCTGGAACTTCATGTCATGTAACTGCCAGGGCTGGTGGAGCACACTGTTGAGGAGACTAGATACATGAGGCCAGTGCTGTATACATGTATGTGCAAGGAAGGTAGAGGAAGGAGCCTTTTCTTTTTGTATCCTTTTTGCAGGGATTGGTCATATTTACCAGTAAAGACCTCTGTAAAGGGCTGTGAAGACCTCTGTAAAGGTTGTAAAGTAGATCACCAATTCTTTGCCACACCTTCAACAACGTGATGGACAGAGCTGAGGATAGTATGCTCTTCTGGCTCTTTGGGCAGTAGTTGCTTTTTTAGTGATTCTGGAAGATAGTGTTGCCCTGAGTTGACATCCATGTATATGGACAAATCTGCTTAGCTGGACTATATTCTCCTGTTTGGGAAGAAATTTTGTACGGTTGGGCAGAAGACAGTATCCTACATTAAGATATTGAGGGAACTGATTGAAACATCAATGACACTATAGCAAAAAGAAGCCCCACTTAGAATATGTTACACTGTGTAATCAGGAGGAGTGGAGGACATGGAAGGTTTTGGACTATTTCAGAGGGAGATTTCTATTTTGTTCCATGCTGGAATGCATTTCCACAGTTGAGAACCCTTTTCAGGCTTTTAGACCAGCAAATCTTTCCTAGCGTGTCAGCCACGGAGGCTAAGCACTTTGGTGTAGCACCTATTTGTTCCCAATTCGCATTAAAAAAATTGTCTATAAACTTACAGGTGGGCCGGGATAGCCATCTCCTTTTGGCCCAAAGGGCCCAGGTGGTCCTGGAAGACCTCGGTCACCCTGATGAAGGCAGGAAAAACAGCTGATGTGAATGTCAATACAAATGCTAGCAGGAAATTTTCCATGGAAGTGAAATTTTTTTGGCAAATACACTGTAAGTTGATTCTATCTGTCCGCTAATATATTTTACTATGTGAATGATTATTGTAGGTTATTAATTCTGGACTAAAACTGGAATATTTAACAGTGCTGAGGATTTACAGGACCTTTCACTTCTAAGCCACTAATTTGAATCTTTTTCAAGAGCTCTGTCTGTTGTCATTTGTGGTCTACATGTAAGAAGGAATTACTTCAGTCACATTCCCCATATTTTTGTCATGATTATTATTATTTGAGCCCAAATTGACAGATAGCCAAAAGTCTAGCATGGGAACTGAATTACTCAGTAGCTACTTTATGTAATTCTTATAACTGAAAATAGATAACCTGCTGCAGATCATTGGGAAAGCTCTGTATATCTTCTGCACATGCTGTTTGTTTATGTGGTGAGACAAAGGATGTAGGGCAGGGGACAACAGGGGTTTGTGTGGCCAACTTAAAAATAATGTTTTCTATCACAAGGTTCCTGTCTGTTTTTGTTGTTCTGGAATTGTATTTTTCTATAATGCTGTGGAATCTCATTAAAGCTATTGAGTATAACAGGAGCTTCCTATCGGAGATGTACAATTAAGCTCCTTTCATGGATCCAGATAGCTGGAGTATCTGAGGAACAGATTTACCAGGGAAACTAGAAGGACTTTAACCTTCCCAGCCATACTGGATGGTGCAGTGAGTTGCTCAGAGTTACAACTGGGTGGATGATCAAGATTGTGTTTGTCCCTGCAGCTACCCAAAATATGGGCATGCATAACAGTGGCAAGCAAAGTCCCATGCAAAATATAATTTTAAAAAAAGGAGACTGTAAAAGGTTTTATGCTGTACAGCTTGGTGCAGATCTGTATCTGAGAGTGAAGCAACAGCAAAACCCTGATACTGACAAAGGCAGCAAAAAGTGACAAACATATTCACAGCAATGTGCAGTGCCAACCAATTGAAAGAGCTCTGGGGGCTCAAGGCTGAGGGACAGAGACGTGCAATTCTAAGCAAAGGACCTGCTTCCGTTGGTTGATTCCTGTTGGATTCCGAGAAATAGGACAACATGCAGTTCTCTGAATTAACTGGACTGTACCAGAAAAGGACATGATTCCATCATCATAATCTCCTCCTGATGAAAATAAATGTAAGGATCTTGAAAACCACTAACTAATCAAAAAGGGATAAAGATCATTACATGTTTCTCATGTTTCTGTTATTGTGTTCAATTCAGTCAAAGAACAATGGATAAGGGCTATACTCAAAAGTACTGTCAAATTCACTAAGTTAAAAAAAAGGGAGGGGCATGATCCAGTTTATTTTGAGAAACACAGGTTTATAAGTCCCAAGTTTCTTGGTGTTCAGACAAAAAGAGCCCTGGAATAAAGAGCAGCTCACAAAAGTTGAATCTAGGTAACACTGAGGCAACACTTCAGAAGCACTAGAGAGAAGTTCATAGAGATTAGCTACTTTCTCATGTTGTTCTACTACTTAAGGCACCTCTTCTCATGTTGCCAGTTTGGCCCATGTCCTGAGATCTTCTTGGTGTCTGTGAATTATCCTGTCAAAATTAGGAATGAAGAGAAGGAACCTGCTGAGAAAAACTGACTGTGCTTGACAGGTAGGCTGTTGTAAGCACATAAATCAGGTGTCCTCTCTGTATTCACTCCTCATGAATTAAAACCAGTCATTTTTCTCCTTGTTCTCTGCCATGTGAAAGCTTATGGTTACTGCAGTCTGGAAGACTGACCATCCATGCTTTTCTGGCTCTGCAAATCCTTATACTCTGCCAGTGTTGTACAACATATACATTAAAAACTGTGGAATTCTTGGCCATCCTAGGGAACTTGCTGTTGCTAAACTGAAATCCTGCATTATTTTACCATTCTATCAGAAATTAATTTACAAATTTAGGAGCTACCTTTTCCCCAGGACGCCCAAAACCTGGTTCTCCCATTGGTCCAGCAAGACCAGGTAACCCAATGTCACCCTGCAATGAAGAAAATATATACTCTAGTTATCTATGTTTTATTAAACACCAATCACAGACTGTGTTTTTGGATTTCTGTTATACAAATTCATATCTATCAAATGTAATAGCTAATTTTATTTATTGGTATTGCAAGCATTAAACACCTAAATAATAAGTATTTTGATATCCAAGGTTATTCAAAACAAAGAAATGAACATAGGTAGGCCATGCCTCAAGCTGGCATACAGTTATACCAGGGCATGGTGGTAACTAGACTGGATACAATCCATAACTCTGTTCATAGGAAAGAAGATGTTTTAGTTGACCTCTTAAGGCTGAAATTATTTACATGAATAATCTCATGGCCTACTACACAGTTTTCACCCTGTGTTTATAAGCACTAGGAGCTGGAGTGTGGATGTTACCTTTGGTCCAGGCACAGTTCTTCCAGGAGGGCCTGGCATTCCGACACGTCCGGGGGCACCAGGCTCTCCCTGCAATGAAGGAAGGGGAGCAAAATCAATGCATTTTTCTGAAAGTGAGCATGAGCATCTCACAGAGAAAACATTTTATAATATTCCATTAAAATTCTATTAGAATTTCTAATATTCTATATGAAGTGAAATCTAAATATTTGAAGAACTGGTAACAAGCACAGTTCTGATTTCTCAATTGAAATGAGATTCTTTGCTGTCACTGAACAAATATATGCTATTAGAAATCCCTTTCCCAGTGTATTTGAGACTTGGTCCAGCACATCCAGCACTCAGGCCTTTCTACCCACCTGTGTAGGTATACTAAAAAAGTATCTTTTTCTGTTAAGAGTAGATTTTTTAAAATAGTCCTTTCAGTGTACTTTTTTACCCCTTTTAATTTTTCTTCTTATGTGGAAATACACACTCTTGTCTGTATAAATAGCAGAAGAGAGACTGGAGGAGAAACCTGGAGTAGCCCTTCTCTCACTTTCAGTGAGTACTGAGTATTTGAATAGAAACTCCAAATCCATAAAAGAATATCAGCCATGAGTCAGCATAAGGGAAAATAAAGTCATGTCACATATGTATATGCCATATGCTATACTATCTTCCCAAATATTTCAGCATAAAAATACTGGTATTAATGTCCCTTCACTTTCCAAACCAACAGGGAAACAATATGGTAAATGCAAAGATTTTTTAAAATGCCTCTAGATGTTTGTAGGGATCATGGTGTGTCTTGCTAAGAGAAGCCTTAGCTGAACTTTTTTTTATTATTATTTTTAAGAAGCAAGTTCATTCTGGGACAGTTTTTTTCTGAGATCTAGAGCAAAGCACAGCTTTGGGGGGCTATCTTACACACATAATGTAGTAAAAAGCCTACTTTAGCTCCAGCAGGTCCAGGCACTCCTGTTGGTCCTGTTAATCCACGTATTCCTCTCTGACCTTGATCTCCCTACAAAAATGGAGAAGACATGTCACACATACCAAATAATATTAAGAATGTGTTAACTGAAATTAATTGTAAATACCAGTGAAAGATAGTGAAGTTCTATCTCATAGCTGGTGCGCATGAACTACTCCTATTGCCTTCACTGGCAAGTCAGTTAATTCTGCTCAGTAATTGTCCAGTTTTGGGTTTGTACAGTTAAAACTACATAGATTTAATCTGAAATTAAATTAACCAACTTACCAGTGAATACTGTCAAAAAATAAGAACCAAAAGGAGTCTTAAAGATTGCAGCCTTGCAGCTGAAAAATCAGACTAAGTAATTATACGAAGATAATGTCTAAGAGAAATAATCAAACCAGGAAAACAATTCACTCAAAGGTTCTTTTGGTTTTTTATTCAAAGGGAAATATGGCTAATCAATTGGCCATGATGCCCTCTCTGATTAATCAGCTTATACTTCCAGGCAGAAAAAGCTAAGAATAGATAGTGTAAAGTTTGTAAAGGGATAACTACTATTTAAGCATATTATTAGGCTGTAATAATTATGACAAAAATGGAACAGCTATGAGTCCAGAATCGTTCTGAAAAAGTTCCAATACAGTAATCAGTTTTATTACTGCATTATGTCATCTGCTGTATTCCCTACCAAAGTAGTCCAAAAACAGGTGGGTGCCTTGATTTTCCTCCCTAAACTGTTTTTTAGCTCTTCCAGCTTCTTTCAGTCCTGATACTTAATATCTTTATTTCTCTTCTGTGTGACATTTAATCTCTGTATGTCTTGTCCAATGTCTTGTCCAACTATTCCAGCAATTTCCAGTGTCTTTATTTCACAGGATACAGGTGCTGCTATGAGAAACCAGAATTATGTCTCCATCTGTAAATCAGTACAGAAGATCAGTACAAGAGCCATAGCCTTAAAGATCGACCCAGTTATTCCTACTAAGAGAAGTAGTATTCCCAGTTAGCTCTTTGTGAACTTCTTGGACTAGATACTACCACATGTGCTGGAAACTGTGAGCCACTAAACTGTTGTGCTCTCATTTCCAAAAAGATTTTTTGAAAAAGATGTCCTGGGTGGTCTTTTATTAACTTCAATATATAAATGTCATTGTTTTAGGCTGAGACTGAAGTAAACTCTGCAGTTAACCACTTCTGGAAGCACTCATTAACCTATTCCTTGAGGTATATTTTTTCATTACTTATGATAGACCAAAAAAGAGAAGGCTTTGACAAACCTATTCATGGAACATTAAATTTTGAATGTCACCTTTAGTAAGAAATTATCACCTTTTCCCCCTGTATTCCAATTCCTGGAGCACCTTCAGGACCTCTAAGACCAGGTAACCCTGGTTCACCCTGGAACAGAAAAATCAAAGCAGCATTTCAGAGTACTGTGTAGACATGGTGCAAGATCAACTCTATATTCACTTGAATAAGCTCATGAAAATTATAGAAGTCTCAGGATTCAATGGCAAAACTCCCACTGATGTCAGTGGGCCCAGGATTTTCTTCCCATATTCAGAAGCAACCATTGTAAAACTCTGGGTGGAATGCATGAAGCAGCATGTTTCCTTAGTGATGGCTGAATACTCTGAGTATATAATCTTTAAATATATGGGGTTTCTGATTCTAGGAAAACAGTATGATTGGAAGGCTACAAAAGGTTGCCTGTAGCCATTTTAGAGGTTTCCCTTCTGAGTTGCAGGGCATTTGGTGGATTAAAAAAAGCCAACACCTGTAAACAAGATTAGACAATTCCCTACCCCCCAAAAAAAAGAAAAAGAAGAGTTTTCCCTAAAAAACTATGCTTGAAAGAGAGGTTTTTTTCACTGAAAAATGTGCTTTTCCCCTTGTCCATGAACACTCTTCTAGGCTTGGGTATCAGCACAGGGAGAACAGTAGGAGTGCTGGGAGGGAAGCAGGTAGAGTGCAGACAGAGATGAACCAACCTTTTGTCCAGGGGCTCCATCTTCTCCTGGAAGACCAGGCAGACCTGCCAGTCCTGAAGGGCCTGGCTCACCCTGACATCAATAAAAAGTAAGTCCTTCTATTAAATGCAGACTTGGTACTACTCTTTCTCTGAATCAAGTAAATCTATTTTAAAAATTTACTAAACTGTATATATATTCATAGCAAACATTTATGCATATGA
Source organism: Phalacrocorax carbo (assembly GCF_963921805.1). Lineage (NCBI taxonomy): Eukaryota > Metazoa > Chordata > Aves > Suliformes > Phalacrocoracidae > Phalacrocorax > Phalacrocorax carbo. Next base: position 22,745,420 of record NC_087517.1, on the reverse strand, counting down.
ACCCAAATCTTTCTGTTTTTTTATAAAGACAACTGTCATGTATCTGAAAATATCCTACCATCTGTGCATTTTATCTATGCAATTAATATTATTAGCTATTAATGTTCCAGCTCATTCTTATTAAAAAATGCCTTCGTGTCATTACGTGGCAGCATTTGAAGTAAATATCAGATAGAGCTGACTGTGACATGATGATTGACAACTTGCTGGAGAATAGCGGTGCAAATCTATTAATAGCAGTGGAATTGTTATCAAGCTTATTTATGTAAGGTTCAAGAGCCTGACCTGGTTTTAGATGAAATGGGATCATTTGGGGTCAAATGAGTTCACTCAGTATTACCATAGTTTATGAAATTAAAGAAAGAAATTGAATAATTATTTCCTTTCCAAACCCTGTCCCAAATCCCTAACAAACAAGAGCAAAACCAGGACTGCCCGCTGCCTTTCCACTATCACAAAAGTACTTTTTCATCCATTCCCATGTTTTATGTTAATCTGGCTGTAAATGGCATAGGGACTGGTTAATATCTTGGTCACTTGAGCTCAGAGAGGTTATGGCTTCCTCTCCTCTAAGCAAGTGTGCTTTCTGTCTAGTAGCACAGCTTGTTTCCCATAAGAAGGTGTGAGGACGTAGCTGCTGCTCTGTTTACATCCTAACCTGTGTGAAAAGGGAAGGAGCAGGACAATAACCACTGTTCAGTGCTTTTTTTTTCACCAGCTCTGGCTATAACTTAGCTGACACTGGGGGCTGTGATTTCTGAGAACTGTTTAATATTCTGATTGGTTTTCTGGACAGAGCTGCAGGTGAGCTGTATACAACACTGACCTGAGCATGGACCAGGCATGCAGAAATTTTCAGTCACAATAAATCTTACTATTTTTGTACAGAAATGGTGCATTTAAAATGTTCGCATTTCTGGAGGATATTGAAAGTCTGTGTTAAAAATTTTAAAGGCCAAGAACCTAAATTTTATTTCTAAACCTATTTTAGGTGCCTACAGAAGGGATACTCAGGAAACACAAATTTTGAATACAAACAAACAAACGAATAAATTCCTCTATTAACAATGTTACCTTAGAACCAGGTTCTCCAATACCTCTTTCTCCTGGCACTCCAGTCTCTCCTGGCAAGCCTTGATCACCCTTAAGTAGAATTAATTTTTAACAGCGTTATCATAAAAAAATATAAAAGCATATTCTTGGTTGTTTGTATTTAAAGGAAGATTAGTGTGATATTGTCTTTAGTATGATGTGTTAAACCCTTGGTCACAAAGATTGGGAAACTGCAGCATGTTTTGAGCTGTCACCAAAAAGTTGTTGGTGGAAATGATTAATGCTGTAAATCTATAATTGTATGTCCCTGTGAATGTTTCCCACCAAAGCAGCTGATTTCAGGAGCATTTCTGACATCTGGAGACAATTCACCGTTCTCTTTCTTTTACCAGTGGTAAAGCATATCCCTGCACAATCACTTAACATGTAAGAGGTGATCTCTGACGCTGCAAAACACTTTACCTGGCGTGGACCCTTGACCCAGTTACACCTCTAGTTCCTTTATGCTATGCTTCAATAGCCTTCAGTCATTCAGAACTTTATCTGTAACCTCTTTCAGAAAATCCCTTTAAATCTCCATTCCAAACACTTCAAGGGTGATGTCTTTCATTAACAGTTCTGTATTTTGTGACTCAGTCAAGGCTATATTATTCTGAGTTTTCCTTCAGCAATGGTAATCTTCACTATATCTTGGACCATTCTTAACTGCTAGATACAGTAAATACACAAAGTCAGGTGAGACAACAGGCAGCAGAAGTAACAAGGAAGGCAGCCAATCTGTAAGGTATGTATGTGTTTTTCTGGAATGGAAACAGTACAATGAGGATAAAAGATGATACTGAAATTTTGGTGTTCTCCTGTGTTAAGTGCAACCACTTTTTGGAATTGATTCACTGCACCTGCACCTGATATGATGAAACTGCAAGTTCAAGGCAGACAAGCCTTTCTGTGGAAATGTATCAGACGAAGTGCAGTTCACTCTCTGGTATGTAGTACCTCAAAGGTTCTGTGGTGAGCCAAGCCAAAACCTAAATAGATAGCTATGGCATTGGTTTATCAAGGCTTTTCAGTGGAGTAGGATCTGCTGTAGAGTTTAATGATATTAATAAAGAAAATAATTTTCTGCACTTATGTCAATCCTTAGATTGGTGTTCAGCACTTTAAAAAGCATAAGGATAGAGAAAGACCATGTCTTAATCAGGAAACATAACAGTAAAAACAGCACAGTAGCTTTTACTTCAGAAAATTCCCTAACCTTTGGTCCAGGTAGTCCCTGTCCCGGTAGCCCTCTAGAGCCAGGTGGTCCTTTTGGGCCCTCCGCTCCCTGAAAATATTAGTGAAGTAATTATTAAAAATATTCTCTGTTACTACACATTTAAATGTGGTGTGAGGGGGAAGTGACAACTGCACCTTATCTCCTTGAATTCCAATTCCAGGTAATCCAATTGGCCCAGGTAAACCAGGAGGACCAAACTCACCCTGGCAAACAAAGTACAATTTCTTAGCTGTGTAAAGATACAGAAATAATCTGGGACAGCTCCCATGCTAGTACATGTTGCCTTAACCTCTCTTGAAGTCAGTGAAGCTGGGGATCTGACTTTTTATCTTTCATATATGCGTTTATTCCCTGCTGGTTCAGTTGCAAACAACAGCTAGACTCTTTTTCCCTTTCTAAACCTTAACTTTCCCACAGAATCAGATGCTTTTTGTAACATTTCCTATTTTACTATGAAGAGATGTTAAAATAGGTTGGGAGAATTTATTAGGCATAAATGTCTCTACAAAATACCTTATCAACCAGGGCCTATTGTGGATTCCTTGCCTCATTACACCTTTTGTAGTGAATATCAACCCTGTATTCCCTATCTTATGTAGATTTATTGGCACTTTGTTAATCCCCTCACGTATTTACTGCTCACCTTTTCACCTTTTATGCTGGTGCCTGGAAGTCCACGAGGGCCTTTTGGTCCATCAAAACCACGGTCTCCCTATATGAAAAAAGAATATGTTGTTAACTGTAGAAGCACACAGCTGTTCTCTCTGAAGTAACTAGAGACACTCTTTGCTCTGTCATCATGAAAAACAAAATGAGAAGAAGCAGAAAGCAACTCCTGGATCTGTTTTCCAGGATACCAAAGAGGTCATCTTTTCAAATGAGCTTGCTCTGCAGTTTGAAATTGCTGATGAAAGAACTGAACAAGCTTGTTCTTATTTTTCTGCCCAACTCAATTGCTTAAGGTCCTGTCCTGTTCAAATCAATGGCAAAACCACAACTGATTTAAATGTCAGCAGGGCTGAGTAATGAGACTAACTGAAAGCTGAATTCTGCTTATTTGTCCAATGGGTTAATGTCATTAAGTGTGGCAAATGAGGATCTGGCTGTCACTGCGAATTTTGCCAGAGTAAAGACCAGGCCAAACTGTACTGTTGTAGAAGTCTATTTGTAAATGTCATTGCCTTTCTAAATGTTTATTTACAAAACAGTGGTCTTGGGGAAAATGCAGGTTACTAATAAGGACATAAATAATGTGATTTCTTGTAATTCTGTTTATAAAACATGTAGAGACAGATCCTTAGTTTGTGTAAATTGTCACAGAATCACCCAAGACAATCACCCAAGTGATGGCCCAGACAGGTCTTTTCTCTCCCTAGTAACCAATTCCATCATTTTAACTTTGGCTGAAATACATTATAGAGATTTCTGTTTAAAACAACATTCTTTACTCCTGATGAACACCTGCCTTCATTTTCCTTTTTACTGAACTGTGAGCTTGTAGTAAAAATGTTCTGAAGAAAGCAGCTGTAAAATTTGCTTTAGATTAACAAATCACCTTTTTAAAATGTATTTAAAACCAGAGAACTGACATACTTGGCAGCCATAAATAGGATTAGAGATACATATAGACTCAGTGTTGATACATGCTTGGCTCCAGGTCAGACTTGGCAGTAAAAAGTAGTACATTTTTTAATAGAATCAAGAGTTCCAATAATGCTGTGAGAATTCCACTTTGATTATTTGATTCTGCCTATCTCAATTGCTCAATAATTTTGGTTAGATTATGCATTCTTCTGTATTTGTTCCCACTGTGCACTGTTGCAGTGCTTTACTTATTAGCTGTAGTGTTTCTTCCCACATTAATTGGTATTTCATTGGCAGTGGAGTAATTTCTAAATGAATTTTCTTCAAATCATTTTTTTGTTTTCATGCATGAGATCTGCTAAGCAAATACCAGCAATTAACAATGAGGTTAGATAATTTATATAATTAATCATAAAATATATACTGCATGTTTGAAGATATTATGTTCCTAGCAGCAGTCAAATTTAAACCTAGCTGACTACAGTATAGTGCTAAGCAAATACCCTAAGGTTTTTAGCAAAGGTAGAGTTGGGGCCTGCATCTGTGAAACAATTTTTTATTGTTTTCCCAACCAAAATTGCCTTGGTGCATTTAGTTATTTATTTAGCTCATGTACAATCTGTGTCACTTTGTTATTGTAATCAATGGTCAAAGCGACAACTCAGCCTGGGAGGTGGTTTTCAGCAGGCAGCAAAAGGAGCTAGCAGTGGGTCTAGTGAGTCCATCCATGCAGGTGCAACTACTACTGTAATTACTTCCACTGGATCAGCAAATTAGTAACAGCAGCTTTCTTTTCACACAAACTGAATTCAGACTTCTGCTAAAATGCATAAGCCAGTGGCTGAGGTATTTAAGAAGCTTAGAAGCCTGTCTTTGATGACAGCAAAGATCTCTCTATATAAGCATTTAGAAAAAAGCAACAAAAAGCTAAATTTTTCATCTGTGAATCACTTTTATAATATTTTATTTAAAGTCAGATACTTAAGGCTGTTTTAAAATTATAGCTGGAATTTGTTCCAGGCTTAGATCCCACAAATCAAGTGTCAGGTGAATTAAATATCAGCTTTACAGGCCCCAAAGGCTAGCTGTGCCTAGAAGTCATGTTTGGACCAACTGAATTCTATGAAAATATATCAGGATAATTGAAGCCAATTTTTAATATTAATTTACAAGCTACTTTCTCAGACTCCCGTGACTGCTATGGACTTGTTTTGGCATGCACTTATTTAATGGTGCTGCTCTGGTCTTGAAACCCTTTGACTGTTGTACCTTTGCTCCTGGAAGCCCTTCTCCCGGTGAACCTCTTTCTCCTTGAACACCTTGTGGTCCTTGAGGCCCCTGTTAACATAAGTTTTACATGACCTAGAATATGTATTAATCACTCAAATCAACCACAGCATGTTCTATGTCATTGTCGGTTTTAAGCATGTCTTTAAATGTCTGTGTAGTTATAACCTGTTAAAAATAATACAGTAATATGATATTCACAGTGAATAAATGATGAGCATTCTGGCCTGCAGCAATAACAAGGCAGACAGTTTTATTTTTCTGGTTACTTATGAATCACAGGTTATGTAGCTGAAATTCCTACTCCTTATACTTTTGAAATCTTCACTCCCTAAACTTCATTTTGGTTTAGAAATTGTTACTAATCCTTATTAATGTATCAGTATAATCATGAGAGACAGGGAGAACCAGATTAAAGACCATGCAGAGTAGTACTGAAGATGTAGCTGTAGAAAGATTTAACTGTAATTGGTGAAGAGAATAATGGCATGCCCTTCTCTTTTTGAAAGCAGAGCTGCTAGGAGCACAAGGGGCAAGCCAACTAAAACCTTTCACTAAATGCAAGTCCAAAAGCTGTGCATATTGAGTCTGCTTCACAGTGTTTTCCCACAACTGTTTTTTTTCCTCTGATTTATTCCTTGAGATTACACACACATCACAGATTGCTGGTAGATTTGGCTCTGCATAGCCTAAATATGCTTCTGCTTCTTCTGCGCAGAGCTTTAGAATTATGCCTAGTTCTTATGTAAAGATAATTACACTGCATTCAGCCATAAAAAGAAAACTTCTGGAGCAAATATACTTTAAAGTAAATTTAAAAAACACCTTTAGTGTATATTTTTAAATGAGATTCTCTTATTTTACCAGTACAGCTGTTGTGGCTAACAAAGATACACATCATAGGCACCTCTTCCCCCACAAAGTGAGTCTTTTCTCTATGTTGTTATTGAAGAGACTCAGGAAGAATTATTGCCCCACTTTGACCTTCACCATTGGCCTTATTAGTAATGCTCTTTTCTTTGGGCCTTTCAACAAGAACTCACTCCTCTTCAGTAATGTATTTTCAAGCAGGTTTGAGATCAGTCAGTTTTTATGGGAGCAACTGTTTTGCAATTATTATTACAGATCTTTCCTTGTCAATGGGGAAAAGCTACTTGTGAAAAAACTGCACAAAATTTCCCTTGGGGTCTTTCATCCAGGTGATGGGAAATGAATTTGAGTCTGCTGTATTGTAAATAGATCAGTAAAAGGTGCTGCCTGGCACTTGGAAAAAGTGACCATAAAATTGGTGTACTGATTTTCTGAATTAACAAAAAGAGATTGAGTTCACAACTACCAGGAGGAGGAAAGGAAGGAAAAGAAGGAATAGACTTCAGAGCCAAACCTACTATAAATTTTGAAAGTCAATTTTTTTTTTTTTTTATAATTTCTCCCTCTGTTATCTCCAGTAAAGTTAATACTGGTGAAATTTTTACCTGGGGCCACTTATGAAATCTGAATGTCTTTATGGAGGTTGTGTACGTATGACTGCTTCTAATGTTACAGTAGCTGAAATGGAATCTCTCCCTCAAAGCCATGCTGATGTTTACGTACTAATGATACTGAAAAGCAGTCAACTTTGAAGTTACCACATGTGGATTTGAATCTATCAGAGACAGATTATTTAAATATTTATGTGGCTTTGCATAAGGTCTTACTTTTTCATAGCTGTTTTGGAGACAAAGATAATTAGAAAAGCTAAGGAATTGGAAACAGTTCCAGTTTATTGAGGGAAATGAAGTCAGACAACATAGTATGTATGAGAGTGAGAACTAGTGGAAAAAAGAAAAGAGATGGTATCATTTAACGCACATATATCCTTTTTTACAGGGAAGCACTGAGACTTTTTCATTTCTCTCCTGCTTCCCTATCACCAAATAAAAAAACCAAACATACCGTAAGTCCTGGCTCACCAACTCCGGGCGGGCCAACAGGGCCCGGTCTTCCTGTCAATCCAGTGTCACCCTTCAAACAAAGATGTATTTTGAAAAAGCCTGATGTAGGTATTTGTATGTGTGCAGCATGTAACAATTCATCAGACAGTCTGTACTTGAAATACATGACATCGGAGAATACAGGAATGGCAGAGAAAAACTGAGTGTCCTCAGAGTAACACAGAGTAACACAGTGGCTTGACAGACATTGAATTGGTGCAGTTTCACAACATTAGGGGACAGCCTCAATTCTGCATTTGAGGAAAGACAATGTTGAATCTAAACAGTTAATTATTCCTGTCATATTCCTAGTACATTATGTATCACTTGTTGTCCTTTTCCAAAAAGTCAGTATTTCTATCATAGTATTTCTGCCTTCTTTGTGCCAGTCATCCAAACCAACAAGCCTGTTTTTCACAGGATAATTTTTAAAGATATGTATACATTTTTACTCAGCCATACACTGCTTGGACTGAGTTATGTCAAGCAAAAGAACTACTGTAAAAAAGTCCTTTAAAGTACATACTTTAAAAGTACTTTTTTTTTTCCTAAACACTTTTGATCAACATACAAAATACCTTTCCAGTACCATAAAAACAGCATCTGGGGGCTTGAAGTTTCTCATGTACCAGCAAGTATATTATCTCAGCTGTCTCAGTCTTCATTCTTATCCTACAACACATGTAATATAGAAGATGAGAGATGCTTGTACCTTTGGGCCTGGCAGTCCTACTCCAGTCTCTCCAGGCAAGCCAGGTGGCCCAGGGAGACCTCTTTCACCCTTTTCAAAGAACGAAAAAGAAGCAATTCTGCTTATAAATTGGTGACTAAGGAAATCAGTTTAACACAGTTTGTAAGTTCATTTTTTGTATATCCTGAATTTCAGCCCATTGGAATTTTCTTACACAGTAGTTCATCTGTTCACCCTTTCAATGCTTCAAAATTCCCTTTATTAAGAGCATAGATATTTCCTGTACAAAGTGATACCAGATTAAACAAAAGGAAAAATGTTACATTTCATGTGGGATATGAGTTTTGTCACCTGACTACTCTGTGCCTCACTGTTGGCCAGCAGGTGCTCTAGATATGGTCCAAAGGAGATGTCAAAAGAGAAAGTGTCCTTTACAAATTTATTTTCAAGTTTTTCTCCACAACAGTATTACTTTCAGTAGCTGAAGAGCCGATTAGCCTTAGCTGAATTACTGTTTGAAGTTTTTCTGAGAAGCAAAGTGGTCTCTTAATGAAGTTAAAATAGTTCCCATAATTGTCCATAATACCCAGTGATATTTGCATCTTCCATTAAACTACTCTGATAAAGATATGAAGTCATCACAGAACCACAGAATGAAGTAATCTCCATTGGTATATCTGGAATTTACAAGAGAGTTAAGTGAGAAGTAAACTCAGCAAAACTTAAGGATTTTATAAATATAAATCATACATTTTTTAAACAAGCAAACAAAAAATATTTTATGTTTACAGAGTTATGCAAGACTGCGTCTTGCAGTGAAGCACTGGGTGATTTCTGTGGCCCAGCTTCAGAAGGCCCATTGCAAGACTATGTCCTGAATTGCACTCATCCTCATGACTTTCAGATATCTTCTGCTGAGCTCCAGTAAACAGTGGGACTACTAATTCTGAGCTACAGAATTCCTGTTGAGAATGTACAGTTTCAAGAGAAGAGTTTGTTTGAGATCCCAAACAGAATTCCTGCTTGGCACTTAGGGAAAAAATAGTTTTAAATTGAAAATTGAAGAAATGCAATGCTACACTGCTGCTAAGTAATATTCTGTGATGCTACCGTATTTTAACTGTTTCTGAGAAATGATTAGAGTGCGATTTGGACCTGAATCCAATACAAAGAGCAAATGAAGACCTTTCTTAGGAACCTTGTAGAATACAAAGGGTATATTACTTGCTAGCAATGTCACATTAAACTGCATCCCCTACAAGAAGGGTATGGGGTATGAGGATAAAAGCATTATTGTTGTGAGGCTGTATCAATACCTTTTAACATAAAGAAAGAGAAGAAATAATGCAGTTCTTGCCTTTGATCCTTGCAGGCCTTCAGGCCCTTGATCTCCAGATTGTCCTTGTGGACCCTGTTAAAACAGGAATGGTTTTAATGTGACTTTTCAAGCTTTCATAACAATGGCAGCTGGAAAGCAATCTAATTTGCTGCAGTCTGCATGAAGATATGGGTCATAAACATTTCAGAACTGAAGCTTTGCTTTCTGATGTGTATATAGATTCAGCTACTCAGCTGAGTTGGAGCTGGGTCTGGTAATCCGGGAAAATAATTTGGCTCTCTATTTGAATACAATTAAAGGTAATCTATAGTCAAGATTTACTGAAACATCTATGATGGGCTAAGCTTCTTGGCCTTCAGTCCAAGAGTTATGGGTTGAAAAGAGATTAAAGTGTTTCCATTTCCATTTCCATGTACTTCTGTGAGATAACGAAATAGTTAAGACACTGAATGGGAAAAGAGTGATTTTTTTTTTTATATGGAAATCTATTTGCTGTGGTCTTTGAAACTGAATGAATTAATCAGATGATTTATCTGTCTAGACTGCTCCTTCAAATTCTTGTTAATTTTGCTAATTAAGAAGATAGTTCAAGACATCTAAAATCTCAGTGGCTCAAATTCCATGTTGGTCGTGGTATGATATTATTTCAGAGCTTTGAATCCCAGGGGACCAAGTACTGTTGCATTTATAGTTTGTGGGGGTTTTTTTGTTTTTGTGGTTTTTTGTGTGTGTGTTTTGTTTTTTTTTTTACCTGTAGCCCTCTTGTTCCTCTGGGGCCTACTGGACCTTCAGGACCCTGGAAGGCAAGTGAAAAAAAGGAATATATTTATGTGTAGTTAGATTTAATCAAAACCACTTTTAGATAACTTTTTACTAAGGTACCATACTTAGATATCTTTACATTAAAATAAAAAATAAAATTGAGAGAAGCTCAGCAGTCAGCAAGTATTTAATAAATATTTTTAAAATGGACTGTGGTAATCAGAATACAGAGTAAGAATTATCAAGGACCAGTAATACAGGATTAAACTCTGTTTCATATAAAATATTCACAGCAACTACACGGCAAATCCTGAAGATTGGTGTTAGAAACCTTGACTTCATTTTCATCTCTCATTCCCTTTGCTTACTACTTCAGACCTTCTGCCTCTGTTAAGTCCACTAGAGTTTTACCATTGTTATAAACAGGCTTAGGCTTGGGCCTTAAGAGGAGTCACATGAAAATACAGAAGGAGCTGAGAAAGTTCCTAAAAATGGTATCCTTGCTCACATCATTTTTTAAAACTGTCAATTGTTAATATCCCTCAGCATTAGAATTAATACTTGCCTTAAATCTATCACCATGGTAGTTATTCAGGGAACTATAGTTTTTCTGTATTTTAACTGTGTTTCTTGAAAGCATAACAACTTTGTGGCTACTTACTCTGTCTCCTTTTATCCCTGGGATTCCACATTCACCTCTTTCACCCTGGAAAGGAACAGCAATAAGTATTTATGAGGTATATTGAGCATATCATCCTTATTGTTTGGGTGCTTTAGTTGAAAACCTAAATGTTATTCTATTCATGACATATTATAGCAATTGTGCTGTAATTTCACTGGGGAAGGGATACATCTTCTATTAGAGCTTGTGCAGCAGCTGGTAAGATGATGTTATTGTTCATAGTAATGAGCAAGTATTTGTAAGAAATATGGCACTATACATAATAAATAACGATAACATCAAATATCTATATGTAAGCAGAAGTTCTGACTAAAAGAAGTACCTTCTCTCCTTTATATCCAGATTTCCCCTGGGAAAATAAAAAAGCAAAGCAGGTTGTGAGGGTATATAACCCAAATATAAGAATGTGAGTATTGGCACTATTAACATTCTAGTCTCTCTAGAAAAACAGCATTTCAGGTTATAATGAACAATTAGGTAGAAATCTCTGATAAACATGGCAATATGGTTCTACATACTGCATCTACTGGTGATGATAGACGCTGTTGTATGTGTGAACAAATCATATGGAAGTGTCATTTCAGACCAGGGTTTTGATGGTGTAAAAGATCAACTAGAGTTCATATTTCCATCTTAGTGAGAAACATGCTAAAATAAGAAAGCAAGAAAATAGTCACTAGTTAAAAAGGCTGTACTGTAAAATAAGAAAATATAGAGTGATTCATATGTGAATGAATTCACAGTTAAGCACTAGGAGGCTGGTCCGACAGTTACTTCCTATATGTACTTCATTCAACTTTTTCATTGCTGTTACAGACTGGATCCTTTATTTGCCACATGAAAAGTTAAACTGACCCATAAAGATGCAAGCAGAGCGTTAATTTCAGTAATGTTCTTAGATTATTATATCAGAGATTTTCACACTTTTTAGGAGGGACTGTGTATTATTAGAGAGTATTTTCTAGATCACTCTTATCAGAAGGAATGATTCCCTTTCTTTAAGCAATGATAATGTTTTCAGTTCTTCTGGTATTAATGAATCATTAGGTGGTAAACCAGAACGAAAATTTGCTATTCTAATTTGAAAAAAAGAAAAGAAAAGAAGAAAAAAAGGTGGCGCTTTGCCTTGAAGGAACACTGCTCATCGGAGAAGGGAGAAAAATCTTTTTTTTACCTCTACTCCATCTCGTCCTGGGATTCCATTAATACCTGGCTCCCCCTATGAATAATCCAACATCAAGATCAGTGAAATCAGGATAAGGCAGTATTGTCCTCATTGTCTGAGTAGATATCTCAGTGTAATACAGGAAGCATACCAGCTCCCTCTTTTACACTCTGAAGATTTTATGTTAATTTGTAAATAATCTCAGTCTTTACACCAAAAGGCACTAGATGAAATTTAAGAAATTCACAGGTGGAAAGTATATGGGCATATTAGGATAATCTGTGCATATTAATGAAGTTCCAAATCTTTCTTCTAAATCTGAAAAATCACATCACCTTTGTTCCTTTCAGGCCTGGAGCTCCATCATCTCCAGTGCGACCCTTTTTACCCTGAAAACAACACAATAAAATTCTTATAATATATGTTATTCAAGTAGTTTTATTTTACACTATATACACTTTTTTTTATGTTTAGGGTATATGCTTCCTATAGATCTATTTTTAAAGATCTCTGCATTTACCATAACCTTGAAATTTAATTTCTGGGAGCAGCAGGACCAACTCAACAGACAGCCATTTTCCTCTTTTGTCTTTGTTGTAAACAAAAATTGTTCAGGTCTTATCTGAAGAAAAGAAGTGATCATATGTTTTCGTAGCTACCCAGCTGGCTAAGTGGGTGCTTTGTTTTCTTTTGAACTCTTTGAGGTATATGCTTTTGTTTAAGAGGTACTTGCACTCTCAAAGTAAAGACATTGAATAATAACCCAAACAAAACTACTGTTTGCACACAAGAGGCTACATTTTCAATTAAAGTGTGCTGTACTGTGCAGGATAAAACCAGTGTGTATTTCTATTTATGTATGTATAGGATGTTCAGGTCAAAAGGATGCAGATGGGCAGATCTCTAGGGTCCTGGTTCAAACTGTGACAACTTGAGCAAGGGCTATAAGGTACTGTGATGCTTTAGTTCAATGTTAGGGATATAATGTCAGACTGTTCAATTCCGAGAGTTCTTTTTGACACATAAACCCTGCAGTTTAGATCACCGAACCTTGTATGAAGCAAACTCCTAGATTTGCTTAGGGATTTGAATTGTAAGACTATTCTGAAAGAAGTCTAGTCTATTTTATCCTCTTTACAAGACTCTTGTCTCAATTGTTCCTAATGCTTCAGCCTCTTACTCTCTCTCTTGCTTTCAGAGAGCTTTTTAGATATTAGTGTTTGATTTGGGGCTAGTTAGATCAACCTGGCCTGGTTGTCTTACTGTAACAGATGAATTATTGTTCCACCCAGGAAAGTTGCTCCTTCCTGCCTTTTAAACTGCTGTGGCTAAAAGGAGAGCCTCACCACATCACAGTTCTTTTGTCAGAGGGAGAATCTCATGGCATTCTCAGGTCTCTCTGTGCATTTCATACTGGTGTGACACTTCCATGCAATGTAACTATGGAGGAGTATGTAGTGAACCTTGAACTTTTGTTGCTCAGGACTTGGGTTAAAATAATTTCCTAAAAAGAATTCCAACAATTAAATGAATCTTAATTTATACTGTGTATCAGGTTTTTGAGAAATGACAGCTACTTACAGCAGGGCCAGGAAGACCTCTTTCCCCCTTCTCACAGTTACATGTGGCATCCTGGGGACACTTTGAATGAAAATAGTTCAAATCAGCACATTTTAACAGAAGAGATAGTAAACACACAAACATTGCCTTTAAGTTACTGTATGGCTAGTCTGAGTACACCAGTAATGACCAAAAGCCAGTTATATTTACATGTTTTACAGAAATCTTTTCACTGTCAGTTTACCACTCCTTAGGAATGATCCAAAAATCTGTATCATTCCTAATCCTGAAATTTTAATAACCTTGATAATGGCTTTACCTCCGAGCTCTTCACAAGGTCGGATTATTGGTATGCTGTGTCTATGACTGTGGATTTCTTTTGATTACTAGTCACTGTAGAGATAGCCAAGACAATGTGATAAGAAAACTTTTTATATCCTTTTTCCACTTTACTCCACTATATGTAGGATAGATCATACTTTAGCTTGACGTATAAACAAAAGATGTTATGGAAGTATACTTTTATCTAGTTAATGCAATTCATTATAATAGTTTATAATCTTTCTTTTTCTTCTGTCACCTCTACCGTCATGCATCCCAGTCAGATATCATTACAGTATGTAGGTACGTGATTTTTAAGATCTTTTTGAAACTTTAAAACAATTATATAATACAGAATTATTACAGATACAGGGGTATTTTTGGAGGAGGTGTAAGGAATGTTGTTTTTATTTTTTCATTTGTTATTTATTAAACCTCCACTCAGCTTGGAGATGTCTAGAAGTGAAGGGTTTAAATATCATTCTTATCTGAATATCCCAATTAGTAACAATAATGTTTTCCAAGGATAACATTGAATGTCTTACTACTTCAGGATTTATTTTGACAGAGAAAAATCAACATGCCAGTGGAAATGAGTGAAAAAGAAAATGCTTCAAGTTTTGCAAACACTCATAATGTTTAGCAGTTTCCTTGAGCTACACATCAGAACAGTCTTTGCCTGAGCTAACTGTACCTTAAGTTGCAGTAACATCTTTAAAGGAAAGCTAACTTTATTCCCCACAAAATGGCAGCCGGACCTACCAATGCCCGCAGTCAGGATGACACAGTGTGGACAAACTGGAAAAGTGCAATAATGGAGCTTTGTTTGAGTTCCTTCCCTTTTTAAAACTCTATTACATAGGAAGAGCATTAAGGGCTAGAACTGCACCACATTCAGCTCTGTGTCATGTTTTCTTATCCACTGAGTCTGTTGGATAATGTGCCGAGACATATCAGCAAATTCTTGCTAACCTGGACACATTGTTCTTTTTCAATTTTGAAAATAAGGAGGGAAAGTAAATGACATTAATTTGCTAACCTAAAGCTCTGTCCTGCAAATATGAAAGCATGTTTTACTTGAAGGCAATCCCATTAGAATCAATATTTAACCAACTTCCTGAGCTATCAGTTTTCTTGAATTATGTTTCCATATAATTGGAAGTGTTTCTATTAAGCAGTTGTTCTGTACAGGAAAAAAAATTACTTACCTCTTCTTCAGACAGATCTTTCTGTAAAGACAGATATTCAAAACAACATCAGAAACTTGAAGCCATAACCCAGCTCTACTGGAAAGACACTGAAGGCTGTTA
Organism: Phalacrocorax carbo; assembly: GCF_963921805.1. Lineage (NCBI taxonomy): Eukaryota > Metazoa > Chordata > Aves > Suliformes > Phalacrocoracidae > Phalacrocorax > Phalacrocorax carbo. Next base: position 22,730,417 of record NC_087517.1, on the reverse strand, counting down.
AAATAAATTGCTTCAGCAGCTAGTTAATTAAATTATGTAATTAACATATTAACTAGAATTAATTAAGCTTTAATTTCTGAGAAACATTATAGCAATCTCTCTATTCTGAAAAATAATTTAAATTCCTATTATAGATTGTTGACTGCACAAATCTCTGACTCTCCTTGTCCAGCTATAATTTGCTAAAATTACAATGGTAAACAGACTAAACCAATATAGTTATCTAGGTATATAGGAACAATGCACCCAGAAACTACAGTTTCCAAAGTGCCAGATACCAACAGCTCTCTAGTAGGAGTGAATGATACATACTTTACACTTGAGAAAATCAGAAGCTCTTTTATGCATACTGTTAGGCACAGACTAAATGAGAACATTAAGAACACCTTAGAGAAGATTTGACTTTGACAGCGATCACATAAAGTTATCACCACCGAATTAGTTCTGTTACTTTTTAGAAGATCTCTACAGCTGAAACACCCACATACAATGCATTCCTTCCACATTTCACAACTGATGTAGTCTCCTGAGAGGACAAAATGTGTTGATGAGCAGCAATGCAATACACATCTCTAAAATTCACATGTATGCACATAATTATGCCAAAGCCATTAATTAAACCAGCAGCCATGTTCTCAAAAGAAGGCACCTGAGGATGGCTGCCTGTTTGGAGCAGGTGAAATAAAGTGTGTTTATTCACTTGACAGGTGGTTGTTGTGATGCAGAAAGCAATGCTAATACCAGAGAAGATGGGAAGGGTGATATGCAGGGAAACCAATGCAGAGTGGCAGGCTGTCAAAGTGAAGGGCAGACAGACTGGAAGGTCAGCTTGTGTACATGCTCTAGGCCTGTTTGAGATCACTTAAGTGTCAGTTTCACTGCAGAAGTCTCCTGGTTGTTATTTATATTTCTATTTTATATCTCTGTGCATGCTCAGATCAGGACTTCATCCACAGCTTGTGTCACCAGATTTATAGGCTAGAAGATGGCTCTATTCTCCACTCTTGGCAGGGAATGTTTTTTATAAATTAAGTTCATGTGCAGAAAAAAGGCAGCCAAGCTCAATTTACACATTTCTTCTTGATTATGTGGTAAGTTTTCCATGGAAATTTAAAGATGTCTATGGTCAAATTCAGATTTTATCTAAATTGACATATCTCCACTAAGGTCTACAAATTTATTTTCACCTCTGCAAGAGCTGCATCCCTTTTGGTACAAAAAGCAATGCCACATTCCTACTTGCTACAGAAGAAAGCAGTAGGATGTCAAAAATTGGTTGGTTTTTTTTAAGAAAGGAAGTTTAAAACACCTTTCTTAGGAGGAAAAATAGAGATAAAAATAACTTCACGACAGGTCTTTTAAAGTCTAATTCAGTTTCCAACTTCAAATATTTCGGCTGGCAAGATCTGAATGGTGTGAAGAGAAAGGAAATCTGTACTTTGGCACAGTGGTCTTATTAATAAGTGGGCTACTTCAACATGTAAAAGGTACAGGTTTCTTCAATAGCATGTGTGTTTCAAAATACTGGAAATAAGGCCATTTTTTTACATATGTTCCTGTATCTATTTCAAATTCTTTCTCATACATACCATTTCTTTGAGAAACTTCTCCACAGCTTCTTTCTCCTGGAGGCTGAAAACAAACCTAGATGCTGGGATGCTGGCCAGGAGCCGGAGCTTGGCAGCATTGCTAGCCTCCTCAGCCACTCTGGTCATTCCCATTGTGAAAAATACAATTCCTTGGTGTTTAGCATCAGCTGTAGCTGCAAAAATATCTGGGTTTCTTGGATGATCCACTCCATCAGTGAAGAGCACAGCTACTTTCACACTACCCAGAGTCCCTTCAGTCATGTAGAGTTGTGTGAGGTTAGTTATAGCGTAAGTTGTGTAGGTGCCATGACCTATGTAGGTGATGGGAGCAACGTGAGATTTGAATGCTTCAGGACCTTTCCAGTCATGGAAAGTTTGCTCCATAAAAACAGTGCTGCTGTATTGAAGTAAGGCCATCCTCCAGCTAAGGGTTCGTCCAGAATTAAGCTGCAGACTTTTCATTCTGTCTACTGTCTCCAGTACAAATTTTTTCTGCTGTTCATGATTATAGTACTTAGCACTTTCGGAGCTGTCCAGTAAAAAAGCAATTTCCAGAATGCAGTCTTCATCTAGAATAAATAGGTAGGTAGGTAAGTGGAGCGAGTTCTTACTAAATCTTGTTCTACACTTACCCTTACATGTATTTTAGGCTTCAAAAGTGAGAGTGCAATTATGAAAATTTCTTAGAACATCTGTGATCACAAGTGTAAGACCCTCATGAAGATAGAGCATATAAAGGCTGAGGAATTTGCTCTAGAACAGATGCCCTAAGGAATAAGAAACTGAAGGTGAGGTGATGTCAGGTAGTATGAAATGAGGAATGTTGTAGTGGTTTTACACATTCATTCCATCCTCTTGGCTGGTATTTCACTGAATAGCCTACCAGAATGAGGACTGGGAAGGTGGAAGTCATCTGCAGTAAAATGAGTCTTACTGGATAAGACACTGGAATGTGATTTCACAGAGCTACATTTTGTCTTTGGTACTGACACTCATATCCAGTGACATAAAAGTTTCCAAAATCAGGATCTGCAGAGTATTAATTTTCTGAACTACTAATTATATTAATTCTATAGAAATACAGTTATATTGGCTATTATTCTTGTTGTGGCAATAACAGGCTATTAGCCATATCATAAAAAGCTTGGAAGCAATCTCCTTTTCTGAAATACATAAAAAGGGAGGGAAAAGGTGGGAGTAAAAAGATAAAAGTGCAAAAATAAGGCACGTGAAAATGTAGACTGAGGCAAGCCCAGCTGATTATAAGCAACATCTTAGAGGACAAGTTAATCATGTAGTCCAGAATCCAAATAAATGAATCAGGGAAAAAACCCACACCTGTTTTAAAATGACAATATTCACCTTGATCACTTGGACTGGGATATTTTTCTACAGTATTTGACAGAATGTGTTTAGGTTTTGGTCTTCTTAATCCATATCTTTTTTCTTCCCTGAGATTTTCTGCTAAAAACTCATGGTGTTCAAGTATCCACAAAATCCACCAGAATCTGAAGAACATCATTTGTTTGGTTTCTGTTTCCTAAACAACACAAATAATAATACAGATGTACAGCAGTACGAGGACAATAAAACATTACTCAATATTGCTTTGACAGGTTGCGTAGCAGGCTGTGTTTTAAAATATAGTCCCCAAAATCAAGCTGATTTTATTTTCTTTTGGTAATATCTTCTCCAAAATATGTAATCAGTAACAAAACAGAGACATACTGGAGTGGTTTTCAAGCATAGTGCATGTAGTTCTAGCACATGACAAACTGGAGACAGACATTTTACAAACATATTGAGTTCTCTCTCACTGCCTGGTAGTGTTTGTACAACCAGCACTTCTCAGAAACCTTAACCTTGTCTGTACCCATGTGGATGCAGTGCGAATCCCAAGTGTAATTCACAGGGGTGTTTTTTTTAAACCTGCTTTTCCCAGAGCTGGCATGGAGACAAGGAGGTACAGAGGGAGACCTGAGTATTCCCCTGTTCTCTTTACTTAAGAACTGAGAATCATGCGTACTTCATCTTGCTATCACAGTCCCCCTGTCCTCGGCAGTCCTACAGAGGAACAGTCATGGCCTGAGGGTGCTGTCCAGGCATGAACATATCTGCTGTGCAACCCTGGGGACATGAGCCCAGAGTACTGAGCCCAGGCTCGACAGCTACTTATTGATAGGACTTTTTCCTTCTGCAGGGACTGGAGCTCACAGACACACCTGGAGCTCACAGGGTGCTCAGGGACTGGGCAAGTCAGTCCTGCCCCACTTGGGTTTCATCGCCATGTCCCTGCAAGCTCTCCCCAGGAAGGCACAACATGTAGCAAAAAGGCAGCTCAGTGGCAAGAATGAACCTGCCAGGACTAAGCATCTCACAGAAGTCCCTAACACAGCCATATTTGCAGGGTTTCTCAGTTCCTGCTAGTTTAGGGCAGGAATTCTGGTGCCCACAGACACAGAGAGGGCAGGGGGTCCTTACCTTGAGATTCCTAAGCAAAAAGCTCTGCAGAGATGCAGGATGCTGTCCTGGGCTTGCAGGCAGCTGCGTTGTCCTCTCTCTGCTGGATGATCTGTGAGGAAAGGAGGGAGAAGTGGGGCTGCAAGCTCCTGTGAGAATCGGTGTCATGTGTCAGGAGGGGCCAGCAGGCAGAGGCAAGCAGAAAGGGGAAGAATGGCAATACTGGCTCCCCCTTCTTGGCACCCACCCACTCCTCTCCTCCTCCCCAGGCTATGCACATGCATCCTAGGTTTAGCCCCGACAGCCATTTCCACACATAAATCCTCATCTGTACTTGCACATGTATGGAAGACGACTCTTCTCACCCCGACACACTTTCCTACACACCAGCCCAGTTTTGTTCACTCTCTTCTCCCATCACTACCACACACCTTTCACCCCCATACTTCTGCACACCTGTCATGCTTTGGCAAGGCAGCTTTTGGTACTGGGCATCATGTTTTCAACATCATCATAGCAGTCCATGTCTGTAGGATCTCTTTCAGACCTAAGTGAATCTCCTTATAATGAGGGATTCCTGTTGCCACTGTTGTAGAAAGATATTTACTGTCCCATGGACTGGGCCAAGTGAAATTTCAGTTGCTGATGAGATTGCCCAGCACGAGGAGGTCAAAAAAGGCAGGCCAGTCTGAAAGCTGTAGAGTTTCTCCAGCCTTGTTTGTCACACCTATCCTTTCAAAGACTAACCAAGAACAAGGACTGACACATAGTATGATGCCTTTGAAACCTAAGCTAGGCGGGTATGGATCCTGAAGGATATCTCTTACCAGCGACTGCAGCTTGTCACACAATTCTTCAAATATCCTCAGAAAGCTTTTGCATTACAAATGAACATATTAAACAAATAGCTCTTTTCCACAGAAATATATTGTGGTGGTTTTGGTTTTTTTTGGTGGACCCGTCATTTTCCACCCGCATGCGCACAATGGGGATCCAATGCTAACTGCTCTCCTCCTTTCTACCCTAAGTGTCCATCAGCTCAGCCCACTTATGAGAGTCACAGCCAAGGAGGCTGAGGGGGTTGTGGGGAAAGGATGCAGCTTTGGCTCCAAATAGGCAGGAGGGACTGGTAGGACAATGCAGCTGGATGCTGAAGCCATTTGCTATGGTTCTAGCCATGTTTTCTATTTTCCATCTTTGCCAGTAATTAGTGCTAAACTGGTGAACTAGGATGTCTGAAGTGCAACTCTATGTATTGTATGGCTGCTCATCCTTTCCTAAGCTGAAACTAGCTCAGATACAGCCATTTGTGCTACAGTTACAGCTAAGAAAGAATCTTCTTTCAAGGTTGGAAAGAGTTGATTCTTATTTCTCTTCAGCCACTTTTATTTTTATGTGCTTACATTAACATATTTAGATCTTGATGAAGGCAAGGAACGAAAAGGTGATTTTTTGCCCAGTAGGGAATACAAATAATACGGTGTTCAGCTGCAATAGATATAATAAATCTCACATAGCCCCTAAATCTTATTGAGAAAAAAATTTAATTCTAGCAAGAAAAACCATGTTAACTATGGTTGGGATTGTGTGCCTTGCATAAGCAAAACATTGTCATTCTTTCATTTTCACTGCTAATTCCTACCCTAAAACATAGCTGGCAAATAATTTCTTAATTAAGTAACTATTCTGCTTGTATGTTTAGTAGCAAGTTCTTGGTTTCATGATATTTCCTTTTATTAATGAATGATGTTTACCCTCAGGATAAATTTTTCTTTTTCTTTTTTTTTTTTTTGGCCAGGTGCAACTTTAAATGCTTAGTGGGGCCTCCACATCTTTCTACCTGTTTGCGTGGGATGCATGGTATTATTCTGTCCAGAATTCCAGGTATGTGACATACCATATAGTACACTTCTCAACTTGCAGTCTTCTGAAGCTGTGATTTTCTCAATATCTGCACTATTCTTATGGTGCCAGTTTATCAAAACCTAAATTATACCAATGGAAAATATGTATGCATTGATGCATCTGAGATAACTCTTAAAAATAAAAATTAACAGCAATGTTTCTTGCCTCATTTACTACAACTTTACCAAGTGCTTATTTAACATTTTAATGGCATTACACTGCACATATTTTTTAAATAGGGCAAATGTCTTAAAAGCTATGATTAGGAACATTCATGCTGTCACGTAAATGTTATGAATTTATTGCTAGAATTCAATTTTTTTTTTTAAAGGAATAAAAAGTTTCATATTCTATCTTAAGCAATCTAGACATTGGATGCTTCAGCACACAATTAATTACATTTCTGTTCACCTACTATTTAAACATACTTAAGGATCTTTGACATCTCTGGGAGATGACGCTACAGACACATAGGCTTCCATCATGACACTAGCTGGCACTAAGATCAGTAACCTTTGCAGGAGTCAAACTGAAATTAATATAAAGGCTATGTTACAATTATACCAACTGAACCTGAGGTTACAAATATTGCTGCATATCCAGATCTTTGGATTTTTTCCATCACTGTTTGAAATCCAAGAGTTCTCAGCTGTCTGATCTCAGTATTTCAATCTGAGAAATGAGGCCTAACATTTTTTTCAAAGAATAAGGGGGTATATGAGAGCTATTTAAAACCACAGCTAAATAGGCTATACTCAATCAAAGGAAATTCCTTATCACTTTAGAACCATAAGGAGAGATATCATGAAGAAAGATACACTCTTTCTGCAAGTGTGTTTAAGCACTATTAAGAAGGGAAACCAAGGTGATATTACACCCCTTTGTTGCTGCCATTACCATTGGTGACGGCTTCAGAGCTACATGAGGTTGCAAGGCCATTTTGAAGGGACACTAAATGAAGAACTAGCACTTAGAGATGCCAGTTGCTGTGGTGTGGCATAACCTTTTGTGTTAGCAATAGCCCTCACTATCACTTCCCAATGGGCAGAAGTAGCAGCAAGCCTGACTGTTCCAAACTTCTTTCCTGGTGCTCTCTTCTTCGTCTGACCCTCCCCTCTGTCTGTGGGTAGCTCTCTTACAGCCTAGTCTGGCTCAGCTGTGACCACCTCATCCATTGTTTAGCAAAACTGTATTCAGTTTAGGGCACCTCAGTACAAGAAGGACATGGAGTTGCTGGAGCATGTCCAAAGGGCAGCAAAGCTGGTGAAGGGTCTAGAGAGCAAGTCTTATGAGGAGCAGCTGAGGGAACTGGGGATGTTTAGTCTGGAGAAGAGGAGGCTGAGGGGAGACCTTATCGCTCTCTACAACTACCTGAAAGGAGGTTGTAGTGCTGGGTGTTGGTCTCTTCTCCGAAGTTACTGGCAATAGAACAAGAGGAACCGGCTTCAAGCTGTGTCAGGGGAGGTTTAGATCGGATATTAGGAAAAATTTATTTACTGAAAGAGTGGTCAGGCATTAGAACAGGCTGCCCAGAGAGGTGGCAGAGTCATCATCCCTGGAGGTGTTCAAAAAACATGTAGATGTGGCACTTCAGGGCATGGTTTAGGAGACATGGTAGTGTTGGGTTGACAGTTGGACTTGATGACCCTAGAGGTCTTTTCCAACCATAACGATTCTATGACTCTATGATTCTATGAAAATTCAGTACATTATCAAGAAGTGTTGGTAATTTCTGTTAAGCTGGATTAACGTCTTCTAGCATGATATCATGGCACTATAATGTGACAGAGCCCTGACTAGTCCTTCTTCAGCTGTCCAACAAGCCTGTGACAGGACTGGAGATGGAGTAATCATGAACCAGCATAGCTGGCAAAATACCATCTGAACATTTCTATATGCTAAAGGAATCCTCAGCCACCAGGGAGACCAGTTTTTGGGAGCAGCATGAAGCAGATGGAAGATGCTTCCAATTTTCCTCTGCTCTGATGGTAATTTTTTTGTCCCAAAGAGCTTGACATAACGCTTCTGAAATGTGTTTCTATTTTTTTGCCACCTCAATGTGAATAATGCAAATATCTTGTGTGCTGTGAGCTGTTAAAAATACACACATTTCACACAATCTTCTTCTAGTGTTTCATGGCCTCAAGATAGTCTTGACCATTTAACCTGACTGCATCATGCCATAATGGTATTTCAAGAGCATTTACTTCATTTTACTATACATGTCAGTACATGACCAAAATGCCCAGAAGAAACAAAAACCTCCCTGACTTGAACTTGTAAAATAATGAAATCACAATATGTACAATATTTTGAATCATGATATTAAAGAGCAATGTCATAATGTTATAAAGAATGTGGTTCACAGTCCTGTAAGTTCTATCACATGTGTGAATTTTAGGAAAAACAGGTCAAAAGGTCAAATACTCAAAGTAATCAAACAAGAAAAATTTGAAAAATCAAAACTTCACTGAAGATTATAACTGAAAAAGGCTAAAACAGAAACCTCTATTTTACCTTTTGACTACAGAATGTCTTTTAGTGAATTTGACAGCTCAAGATTTGGGCTGAATAGTCAGCTGAGTATGGTAAGTCTTGACAAATTGACTTCTACTTGCCAACTGTTGTGGCTGCAGTTTTAAGATTTTTTTAATGTGGACCTATGTTCTGTGACAAAACCTAATTGTTCTATATGAAAAAATGACCTCTTAATGGCACAGCCATATAAAAAACTGTAATAAAATCTTGGCATACACGAAGGTAGTGGTAGAACTATTGATTCCAGTGAGGCCAGGATTTTATCTTTGCTTTTTGGTACAAATCCTGAGCATGTAGTCTGAAAGAGCTGATCAAAGCAAATCAGCTTTATTGCGTTTTCACCTAAACTCACTGTCATGGAAAATGCTGTAAGCAAGGTCTTTGATGGCAAAGAGTTACTCTTTGTGTAGCTCTCAACAGATTTCAATGGTTCTTTGGGACTGGAGTGGTAAATATGGCCTTTTCTTTTGCAGCTGCTATGAACCTGGCTCTCCATTTCCCCCCTTTTTAATATTGTTCTTCTGCACCATTTGTCAGGAGGTGCAGCAAAACTTAAATTCTAATGAGGCATAGACGGGAGGAGGCTGTGTTCAGTACTTTCCCATTTTAACTCTATACAATACAGGCAGAAGCTTACTCTGAGCATTTTGGTGGTAAGTAAATACTCATAATCTGTGTGTAATATCAATATATTAGCTTTTGTTTTGTTCTGAAGATATTTGCTTATTTCTTTTCATTTTTAGTTTCACTCACTGAGATACTTTCCACCTTACAGCCTAAGTCACATCTGTGTGTGAGTAACAGTTATTTTCAAAAGTATTTGTAGCATTGAGCCTAACAAGGGAATGAAAACATATAAATAAAAGAGTACAGATACATTTTTAACATTCTAAATATTTGACTGAACATTTGATGACATTGAACACTTAACTAGATCACAAATACTCCTAAAATGAAAACTAAACGTTAGTAAGAAAAAAAATCTTAAAGATTTGGTTTGCTACATTGGTGCCAATGAAAATGTACTTAGACAAGTAATTATTCTGAATTTGCTCTTGCATCTCTGTTACTTCTTATTGTAAAGTATACTTTGCACAACTGTTTTCTCCCACCTGCCTACTTTTCAACAGCATGATAACTGTAATTAGCAATACAAAACTCTTTTACACTATTCCTTTTAAATACAGTAGTTATGTTTTTCAGGAGTGGAAGCTCATATATTTTGATGGAGTTGAAGTAAAAGGCAGATGCTTTAATCTCACCAGGCACATTTAGAGAAGATATAGTCTGATAACTGGAAAAGGAATTACTCTGCTGGAAATATATTTAGGAAGTTTAAGCATGTTGCTGTATGTACACAGTATTTTGCAAATGAAAACGATAGAGATTTGTTAGAAAAAGTCAAGTTCCATACAGTTCTAAAGTTGTAATTGTTTTAATATTGGCGATAGATTTTGTCTTTCAGAGAGGTGATTATTTACAGTCTTATAAAAAGATGAGCATTTATCTTATAACCATCATTGTCAGTATAACTCTAAGCTTGCATAAATGTCAGAATTTGCATCTTCTGACCTACAGATTTTTTAAAGTGTTTATAAAAGTCTGCATTAGACTCCGAGCTCACGGCCATAGCAAACTAGCTAGTAACATAACATAGTTACAACAGTATCGTTAGAGTATAGTGACATTGCTAGTAAACTAGCTCTCAGAGCTCTTAATGCACTAGTAAGCCTTAATGGTCCTGACCAACCTCACCAGATGCCCCCACTCCTGCCTGTGGGTCTGGGGCTCTATTTCAGCTCAGCCTGAGGCTGTCAGTCCTGGATTGCTGTGGGATGTGGGTTGCTGGCTCTGTCACAGCCCCGCCTGGATATGGTGCCTGGTGTCCCATCTTGTTCTGTCCCACAGAGGTGCCCGATACCCTGGGGTGGGGCTGCCCCAGCCTGCCCCAGCCTGCCCAGCTCCCTTGCTGGGGGCAGCAGAATGGGCTCTGGCTGAGAGGCCCTGCTGTCCCCTCGGGGAGCCCCTGTGCCCCCTGCCCTGGGGGTGCAGCTGGCTGTCGCTGCTCCTGGCAGAGCTGGCGCTGTTAGGACAGCTCGCCAGGAACACTGGTCAGCATCGGAACCCCGGTGGGTGTCTGTAGCTCTTCACAAAACCCTCAGTGAGCCCTGTGTGGAACATCAGCCCTATTACACAGCATCTGCTTGTGGCTAACAGCTACGCTGCTGGAGCCAAGGGTAGGTCTTCACTCACATAAGCTAGCAAAGCACTACTTCATTCCGAGATTTTAAAAAAGGCAGGTATGTTTAATCATATGTTTGTAAATGAAAACTTGCAGCACACAAACAGCATAGTGTCACATCTATAGAGCAATGTTAGAAGGAACTCCAATGCATTAATCCATTTTGTATGATGTTTGAACAGGCCTTTCCTTTAGGTGTGCCAGTAGCACACTCCATAGATATGTTTTTACATGTAGGTACACATTAGCTGCAAGAGGATCTATTACGGCCTGGGGAGTTAAGGATTTAATGAAATACAATTATTATTGAATGGTATTGCACAGGTACAACTGACAGCAGCAGGCAGTGTTTAATTGTGTCAAAATATTTCGAGCACCAGGCCAGCTGAATCTTGCTGTTTAGCCGTAAAAATGTCTTTAAGCTCACTATTTAATTTTGCATCAGGCTGTTACAGGACTTTAGTAAGTAGCAGAGGCATTATAGAAGGTGGTTAAGATGCATGGGGAAAAAAGGAAGCTTGGTAAAAGCTAAATCGTGTTAGACCCCGCAAGAAAAGCCAGTAGCTGTGGCGGAGTTCACGCGTTGCCCCGCGGAACGCCCCCGAGAGGCGGGCCGGGAGTGGCCATGGCGAGGAGCGGGCGGACCGCGGCCGCGGCTGGAGCGGTGCATGCCGGGAGGCGCGGCTGCCGTCCCGGCGGGCGCGCGGGGCCCGCCCTTTTCCCGCCGCCTCCATCCTGACAGGCAGCGGGGGAAGCGCAGCCGCAGTGGGTGCTGGAGCCGCCTCTGCAGCGCTGGCCAAGAGGAAACGTATGTTCAAAGCAAAGTCTCCTTGCATGTTGCCGTTGAGCTGGTACGCAGAGCCGAAGGTGCTGCAGCACTGCTGCATGCACACAACTCCCCTTCTGAGGGCAAGCGGCTTGGCTCTTCCCAGCAGCTACTCGAAAGGCCTCCTGAGTTTGGGAGGCAGAAGTCCATTTAACCTGAGAGGAATATTTTTCCTAGGAATGGGGACAAAAAATAGTGTGAGGGACAAAATGGCTAGGGGCTTTCTGCAGTAGAGACTTTGTTCCTTCTGCGGAGTTGATTTACTAAATTGCTTAAGCATCTGATACAGCCATAAAATCTTCTGCAGGAGTGAAGGAGTCCTGTCAGCAGTGTGATGCTGAGGGAAGGAGACTGTGTTTCTAAATGCTTACAATATTAACAAAAACGGTGTAACACATTCAATGCTTGTATAACAAGGATTTTTGTAGTGAGAAAATTATTGGTTCCTTTAGGTGAGAATAGGCTTATTGAAGGATATTAATAATTCCCTATAAACATCTACCAGTTGAAATATATTCTGCTGTAATCCTTTGTATCTAGCCTAGCAAAAATCTAAGTAGACCTTTTTTTCTGGCTCTGAGGATTGCTATAGAAACGAAGCTATTAATGGCGATGGGGTTTGTTGCAACATTATTTTTGTTTCAGTAAGAATTTTTTAAATATATGTTGGTTAGGTTTGCAACTATCCATCCTGAAGCTCCTGAATTCAAAGAAATGCGTGAAGCTAGTTGCGGACTTGTTAGCTCCATATGCCAGAGAAGAAAAAAAACTGGTAAGGCTCTTTCTTACAATAAACTGATGTGTCATCTTTCTTTAACAATACATAAAAACATATAAATGTTAGTTCAAATGAAATTTAAAATGGGATGACATGGCTTCACAAGTACTTAAGTCAAATGTTAAATAATGTTTGCAGGCACAACTTGAAGTTTTGTCTACACCTTCTTTTTCATTTTTAAAAATACAAGTTACCAAGAAGTCTGAAGGTTAGCATGACTTTAGGTACTCTAGTTGCCACACAAACTATATTATTGTCAACTGTAGCCAGAATAATATTTACTTCGCTCGAAGACCTTACCTTGTAGTGAAACTCAGCTGCTTTACCTTTGAACTGTAGAGGTAGGAAAAACAACTTGGAAGTAATTTTTGCAAGTACTCAAGTACTTTCTCAGATGTTCTTTGTTCAAATGATTGGAGCATCACTCTTAAAGGAGTGTTTCCTCCCTCAATTCAGGCTATGGAGGCCTTGTTGGCTACCAAAAGGGGACAGTAGGCTGTTCTCAGTCTCCAGAGCTGTCCAGAGATTAGTACCAGGGCAGTTACATGGTGCCTTGAAAATATCAATGGCTTGTGTGCTTGTAGAAGATGAGGATATTTGACTACTGAATAAAAATGGTCTAGAGGCTCAAAATTGTTTGACTTATCTTTACGTGTAATCACTGAATGAATGTGGGACAGTGGTAAATTTTCAGCTGTGTACATTACTCCAAGAACAGGGAAGACAAAAAGAATACCTTTGTGAAAACCTTCTGTTTTACTGAGCTCGTAGTTATGTGTCCTTACAGTTTTCCAGGTATGTGCGCTTTTGTAGGTTGTCAGCCGCTGCTGGCTACAGATGTGGACCCAATGCAGGAAAGAAGAGCTGCTAGACAAAAGGGATCTTCACTGGTATTAATAACAAGCTTCTAACTCAGTTTACATAGAGTAAAAGTGAATGTAACACTTTGTACCCAGTACAGATGGTACGGACACTAAATTGTACACTCCAGTCTTCTGTGACTGTTAGTATTTTATAAATCTGCATGCTAAGTATTATTCTATGCCTTTTAAGGAGCAGTAGGAAAAATATTTGACAAAACCTACTGGTACTCTAAACGACCTGTTTCAAAGTGATTTGTGTTTCAGCAGGTGATCTGATTGACCTGCCTGCAGATTTTATTTGAATGCATAAAAGCTACCACAGTACTATCCTGTGCTGTTGCTGAACTGGGTATCTTTTTATTAATAGCTCTTCTGGATTCTGCACTGCAAATCATGTATCGTAATCCTATAGACTCAGAATACTATGATGTGGCTTGTGCTATGAAGAAAATTTACCTGGTAGCCTGTTTGTGCCCTTGCTACTTTCTCCTATTACAATTCAAATGGGAAGCTGAAATACTTCCGCTCAAGCAACTGACACTTCATAATTGGCAACATGTGCAGCATTCATATTCCATCTAAAATGTTTTTGAGAGAGGATTTAATTTGCATCATCTCCTCCAAATAGGATTACAAATAATTTCAAGATGATATTGTGATTCTTGAAATGGATATTCTGTCTGAGGAAGACTAACTGTTGCTCAGACTCAAAACTCGGAGACTTTTGTCTCAGACTTTTCAGCGTATTGAAGTTTTCACTGGTTATGATGGAAAACCTAGTGCTTCTGAAAGAAATGATTCTTGGGTGGTTTAGTTGGTAAAACAGTAGCACCAATCCAGCAAAGTTGTGTTTTACCAGCTAAAACACGACTGCTGGATTGCTGCTACTCTTCCACCTTTTAGTGGAGAACCTCATTCTGTTGGTCTGGTATGCACTGTTTTAGGGCTTGAATGCATTCACTAAACTGCTGATAGTGAAATAGTAACCACTTATCATGATAGCCTAGTGATATTTGCATCATTCTGCTGTATTTTGTTGACCATATTGAAGGGTCATGTTGCTAAGCATTTACCAGAGATGCAGTGTATGGTAAAGAAGGCACTTGTTGCTATTATCGCAAAACTCTGCTATACCATCTCTAGACAAGCTGAAGCCTTAACTCTATGTAGTTACGCCTGTCAAGGCACCATGCATGGACAAAATTGTAACAAGTGGTGTCTTTGAGGGAGAATAAAGAAGCCTTTTTATTTTGAAGGATCTCACAAACAAGAACATGACTTCCCTATCTCTGTTAGATTTAATGATACTTCCCCAATCAAAATGGACTTGTCTGTTATGGTATTGAAGCTTTTGAAATAAATGAAGCAAGAGGTACAGAAAGTAAACTATTTTTTTTCTGTGAGTGATGATCTTTTTACATGTGTTCTGTATTCTATTTCCACTAAAATAATTCCTTCCCTGGGTGTTAGATTGAAGTTCAATGGCTAGAACCTGTATATTAATACTTCATCAAGTGAAATCAGTCACTAATTAACACTAATACTTGACTCTAATACCATATTTACAGCTTGTAATCCTTGTAAAAAGGATTATGTGGAAATACAGAAAAGAAATGTCCATTTCTGAAGTAGTTAAGCTGCCACAGTACTTTAATTTCAAAACATCTTTCTCCTCTCCTTCTGCTATTATCATCTATTAACTGTCATGATTAGAGAGGTGGGACTAGATTCTCTACATTTTTTTTAAAGCCTGTGGTATTCTAAACTTGTTGAATGCATGTGCATAGTGCTAAAAAATATTACTTTGTAGGGGCTCTTAAGGAAACAATTAAGTTTATATATAGTGTGAGTTTTCAGCTCACATGATTTTATATCATGTATGCTATAGAAAAACTGAAGCTTTTCAGGTGGTTTTCAGAAGAGAAGGCTGAAGGTCTAGAGTAGACTCACTGTGGAATCTTGGTTCTTAAAAATCAGGTTGGCGTAAAAAATAAATCAGTTAAAATATATGACCACTGGGTGTCAGTCTTGACTCAAGTATGAACGTCTGGTGGGCATTGCTGACTGCAGAGATTTGCTTGGAGATGAGTGATAGAACAAGGGTATTAATATCAGTACTATGACTAGCATACTTCTTTATTTTCAACTTTTTTTTAAAATTAAAAGGAAATTGATCTGTCATGTAGGAGTAACAGCCACTTTGCTTCAAAAAGAGACCAAAACATGCAACGTGGTTGTTCTATAGTTTTGTTGAATGGCATGTTTTGGCATTGTGCTTTACCTATGGATCAGAAATATATAGATGGGAATAGCTGATCTTTCCTCCTCTCTGACCTGTGGAATGCTATGCTATCATAAATAACTGCTGAGCAAGTACTGGCCTGTAATGGCGTGTGGGCTACCGGAGGTGTCCCTGATGTAGAGAAAAAGGCCCCCCTTTACATGAACAGCATTGCCTGCTGGAATGACTGTGATAGAGGCTTTGTTAGTTAACCTGGCCTGCTTAGTGTATTACTGCCCTTTGCATGCACTTTTCCTTTCTATAAGAACGTAGTCCTTTTTCAAGTTAATCTCATGTGACAGACCTTCAGCCTTCTCTTCTGAAAACCACTTGAAAAGCTTCAGTTGTTCTGCACTGCAGAAAACAAAGTATTTTTTCTTCTTTTTTTAAAGATAGCATTTCTACACTCTTTTACCAAAGGTATTCTTAATTGAGCTTTGTATATTGCATATACAATAACTTTCTAAGGCTATAATACATTTCCTTATGTTGTCCATATGTCCACCTGAGATATGGGAGACAAAAAAATTACTTGGGGAACATCAAATAGTAAATCATTTTTGCCAAACTCTGTTTGTGAATGGGGCTCAAACTGTTAGTGATTCAGCTGAAATGAAAATGCTGATTCAAAATGTTCTGTAATGCTTCCATGGTTAAAATTATTTCTGTTTTGAATAGTCTCAGAGTATGAAGCCTTTCAGAAAAGTGTAATCAAATTCAAGGGAATGCGTAAAGTTATAATACTAGTTAAGCAAAATAAATTTCAGAAGCTTTCAAAAGTTAGCAAATTACAAGCCCATCTTTCCTGTCTTTTGGGGGATCCAAAGGTAGCCTAACAGTCTGCTCTTTCCCTCACTTCTTTTAATTACATAAATTACTTCCTATGTTTCCAGGAAGGTTTTTCCCTGATGAAACTGCTTTTCAAGAGTGAGGTGGTAGTACTGACAAAGCTGACATAACTGGGAAGGAATGTTCCTCACAGTTAGGACACTTTAGTGCTGGATTTTTTATATGCTTGAGACCGTATGTTGAACGGAGACAACTTCAAATCATGCTAGGTGAATATTAGAATGTTGAAGTACTTTCTGTGAGCAGGATCCTGAAGCATCTTATTTGTGTTGTTTATGTTCTAACTAGGTAGGGTTTTTTTATGTGGACATGTCAGCTGCAGATACATATCTTACATATCAGTGGCTTTTTTGTGGAGCATCTTTCACTGCTTCATCGTGGTTTGTAGAGATTAGAGATGCTGGGGGTGCTGTGGGACAGAACTGCCAAAAATACGGTTCAAAACTCACTTCCATGAAGTATATAATGACAACTACCACATGCCTGTAGAAGTTGCTGAGTTCTGGGACAATGCTTCTAAGCTGTACTGGGAACTGGGAGAAGACGGATGATGCAGTAAGGATAGGCTGAAGGAAACAGTGGTACCTGTATTTTCTGCATGCTCACAAAGCCTGACCTAGACACAGCAGCAGCTACTTATACCTGCAGTGCCTGTTGCTTGTAGTGTGGTGCAAAGCAGTGAATCTTAAACCTTCATGCCTTCTTGGCTTGAGAACTCTGGTCTGGAGTAGAACTTCTTAACCCACTCTAAATATTTAAAGTTCTAGTGGAAGGATTTAAAAATAATAATAATAGTGATAAAAAGTTAAGTTGCCTGAACCAGAAGTGGATGCTCCTGGGTCTGATCTTTGTATATTATAAAGCACGCTGTAGTGTAGTTAAGACAGTTACTCTGCCAAATACAAGCAGGAGGAATTTGTGGAGTTTACAAGGATTTTGATGTAAAATTCTGAGTATTGTTTCTTTCCTACAGTGTTCACTGTATGAGGTATTTGGTTCATCTCAGCATTGTTCGTAATGGTTACTATCAAGAGGAAGATAAAGTCAAGAAGGAAGAAGTCCTGTGTCAAAGAATGAGACATTAAGTGTACTGAATGCATTACTATTGTATTTGCTTTTAGAAGTCATTCATGCCATAGGCCTTCCTGAGTAGACCCTCACAGTCCATGTCTGTTTCCCAGGTCTGTTAAATGTCACCTCAGAGATCAGGAAAAATTTCTCCTCCTCCCCTTAAACCCTTTTAACCAGGGGCAGCTGAAGTAAAGATCACTTCAAAGGCCAAGCATGGCTCTTATTTTTTTTTCCTTGGCATTGCAGTGGCAGTAGATGCTAGACCTAATTTTACTGTCACAGGTAAATATTATGACTGTGCCTGGTTCTCTTCACAGTTGTGCATATCAGGAACATAGCTTGTAAAGATGCTGGAATTGCAGTAGCTTAAAATTGGTGTTGTAGAAATGGAATTGTTCTCCATATATGATAAGAATTCTAAGGCAGAAAAGGCATGTGACTCAACATCCCTTATCTTCGGCTGTAACTCCTTTCAGGACTGCTTAGATAAGATTAAAAGAACCAGGCTTCCTTCCAACCATCTCCCACTTTTTCACCTGAAGAAATTTGCTGAGAAAAGGAGCAGACTCTAGCTGCAGACTTTGAGTCAGCTTCTAGCTTGTCACAACGGAGATTCAAATTAAAATCAAATAGGTCTTATTTCTGCAAATGTGCATGTGAAACTGAGATTTTTTTGATGTTGCAATTGAGTTGATAGAAAAGATTCTCTTGACTCATTTTTGTCATTGATTCTCTGTGGAAAATTGTGTAAACCAAGTACTAAAAGAACTGCAAACCAAAATCTGAGAGGATTCTGCCAGATAGTTTAATTAAACCAAAACTAAATTCAACAAACTATTACAGTTGCAAACGTAAGTAGCCTGAAAATATAAATACTACTGTTGCCCACAAAACTTTACCTCTGATCCTCCTCACCAATGTATTTTTTTTTAAGAAAACAAGTGACAGTAGCAAAATTCTCTGCTTTGTTTGGCAGATAGGGGAATGCAGACTTAAAGATCAAAATAACATTAAAACTAAAAGGGAATATTTTATTATCTTCTAGGGTAAACCCACCAAACCAATATTTAGAGTATTCAAATTGTTTGTAGTGATTTGCATTTATTTTTGGCCTCTCCCTTCTGTGACTGGATTCTAAACTGAGCAATGAGTTACACAGGTGCTACAAGAGCAATAGTGTGTGTAGTCCCTAAAAACATTGAATAGTTTTGTACAGAAGGCTCAATACAGGCCACTGTCAACTGATTTTGTGCTTCACCAAGCAAGCGAGCCAGCAACGTAACAAATGCACTACTTGGGAATCTGACCTGAGCGTCTCTGTGCAATGCAGCATATTCAGAGTGAGCGTATCTGGAAGAATGGGCTGTGGTGGAGACACTGGAAGGTGCGCCCACATTTTTTCCTTCTTCCTTACTCCTCTCCCCAAATAATCTAAAATACCACTGGACTAGTTCTATGCTCTTTTCTGTAAAATGTACTGGTATAATTGAACTTGTACGTTGAGTCAACATCACATTTGTCTACTCTTGTTCTTCACAAATACAAAATGAATCAAACCCAATGAAGATATTTTCAATCAAAGTACATGAAATATAGCTGTGTTCCTGGGGTGTCTGTAGTCATAATGCACATAGTAAGGACTGCTTACGATTATGCCCTGCCCAACAGCTGGGTGGGGGAATGCCAGAGAAGAGAGGCAGCAAGAGGGAGAAGGGTCTCTGACTCCCATAGCCCCTGTAAATCATCCCACTATTTTTTATCATGGAGACTACTTTTCTAGTGGTGATTTGATACCAGAATTAAATCTTAGTGTGTGGACTGGATTTTACTATCCAACAAATGCTTATCTGGTTTTTAGACACTGCTAATTATTCTTTAAAATGTAGTACTGGCTTTTGAAATTTTGAAAGCAATAGATGGAACTTAGCAAGATAGCAGTTGCTATGAAAGGAGAATGGTTTTATCATAAATCTGTGTAAGCAGGTTGCAAACGTCAGTTAACATATTACTGTGTTTTCCAGAGCAGGAGATAGCATTCAGATTTTGTATTTAGAATCTGAACATGTCCATACATAAAAATCAAAGTATATATTAATATCTAGATTACTTAAAAATGCTGGAAATACTGGTAACCAGAGCAGTTATCATTTAGGCTTTAGTAATAAAACAATTATGAGGATAATTTTACATGCTTATTTGATAGTGGCACCCAAAGGTTCAATTAGGGTGCAGAGTTAATTGGATGGAACAGTGTAAAAATATGATTAGGCTCCTAGGTACTAAGTTTTAATGAAGAGCATTACTTGAAATGTCTTTCCTCTGTATTTAGAAACAGTGAAACTTGAGCAGGGGTGATAGATTCTTTAGCCTGATTTTGGGAATGTGACCCATGGACAGCTACCTTTTGCTGGGGGTGGGGGGGGAGGGGAAAGGCATCTCCTGCAGCATATGATTGAGGGCATGGAGTGCAATTGTGTCCCTGTGGAAACTGGTCAGTGGTGACAGGTTTTTTAATCTGAAAGATAATAATGGTTCCCCCTGATATTCTATAATATGGGCAATCCCTTATTCTTATATTTTAACCCTTAACTGAATCCCGGAGAGAATGATATTTTGGATAGCTTTCTTCTAATTTAACCTGATTATTATACTGTTAAAACCTAAAGGTCAAACTAAAATGGAAAACTCCCCACAAATCCCTAGTCTTTCACTGTGTTTCACTCAGGTTGAGTGTGGGATGATGACAGGTGGCTTTAAAGTACTCTCTGTCCTTTCCTAATCCTGGTTTATGGGGATTTAAACATCACAGGCACAGTAAGTAGTCAACAAACTGCTCTATCTCATACATAGTTTTCCAGGGATCACTGGGATCTAGGAAAACATAGAGGCTATAGTGTTGTACCTTCATCTCTTCCTGGTATGCACTCTAGCGGTGGTCTGGAGTAGGATCTGCTCTAGTGACCCTAAACCATGTTCACTTTGTATGAGGTTTTTATCACTGTTAAGTTAGTTCAAACCAGCAGCTTCATAGCTGTGAATCTGACCTTGTACTGCAACTTGATCAATATGCCAGTTTACATAAGAAGTAATTGTGTTGTGCTATAAGAAGAGTAGTAAGAACTACTGCACATAGTGATTAAATTCTTTTTGTTTGCAGCCCTGTTTACTGTCTCTTGTAACTTAATCTTTAAAGAAGCAGATTAATGCCTGCAAGGAGATATTAGGAAGACAAAAATGTATTGGGAAGGAAGGAAAAGAAAATGGCAATTTAGAATAATATGTGATCCATACTGGCATTAGTGAGGGTTTAGCAACAGAAATAAACAAAAGGAAGAGCATGATGTCCATTAAGAGAACAGTAAACGGTTCTTGGTGCTATAGCTCTAAGAGCAAGATTTGGCTTTAATGTTCGCGTTCATCAAAAAGATTTAAAATATGGAAGATTTAAAATATGAAAAAGCTTGTCTAAAGCTAATGTATTACTACATTCATGAGACTTGTCAAAGCCCAGGCAAGATGGAATCAACAGAGATACTTAGTAATGAGGTGTATAAAGGAACAGATATGGCTAATCATATTACAAGGATGGTGTGGGGTGCCTGTGATGATTACTAAGGTTGTAAATGTTTTGAATTTTCACTAGGTTTCTTTGATTGCTGGATATAAAGAGAGAGATATCTACTTCTGCTGGAAAAAGGTAAACATGGATCAGCAGAAGTTCTATTGATTAGTCTTTAGTTCAGCATTTCTTAATATCATCATCTGCCTATTGGATGATGACAGCTTTTAAAATGAGAAATTCACCATTCATATGTATGTGCCCTTGCTCTTCAGATTGAATCATTTTATTATGCTCGAAATGTAACAAGCCTTGAAGACCACTTAGAATCAACAGCTAATACAAATTCAGGGGACTGATTATCTGCAAGGTTGATTTGGAAAACTGACTGTTGACTAAAATGAGTTTCTGCTTGTATTTAGGACAACTAGATACCTAGTTTCTAAAGTCAGGTAAGAGTTTTGGTCATCTTTTCTTGAAAAATACCTTATTCCTGCAGTAGATCCAGGCATCTTGTGTTTCATCTGAATAATGGCTATGGGGAGCTGGTCATTGACTGCTGATGAATCTTAGCTGAAATGACTGAACTTTGGAATTTTCCCTTGTTAGTCTAATGGAGCCAGAATTTAATCTAATGCCTACAATTTCTTTTTTAATCCAGAAGAAAGCTTTTAAATTGTGACCTGTGGAAATCATCTGAACGTTTTGGGAATTGAAGACATACTTATTGGTATGCACTTGATCACCCATCAGCTTTTCACAGGTAGATGGGTAATAGTAATATATGAGGACTACTGGGTTCCCCATACCCTTTTTCCATTGTGCAATAATTAACTGGGTATCTAGCTTCATAATTCAAAGGTCTAAGGTTTAAGGCTTGTCTTTTTAATTATTTCTGGAGTTTTGACTACAACACTACAATATGAATAAAACATTACTTTCAGGTCAATATGAGGGTTCAGACTCATGGCCTTCAAATTAATGAAACAGCTTCTTCTACTGTACCTAATCAGCCACAAAGGATTATGGGGACCTAGGGCATTTTCATTAGTATCTCTTAGAAAGTGCCTGACACAAAGTGACATAGCTCCAGTTTTTCTAGAAAGGCTAAACCTTAGACAGTCATTCTTAAGGAACAAAAGGAGTTTTAATATAATGGGGAATGTGGTGTCTAACCTATTTACTTTTAATAGCTTGTGACTCTAACTTACAATGACACTTAAGCACAATTGTTTATCTTAAAGAGGAAAAAGAAGCAATGAACAGCCCCCCAAAGCCTTCTGAGACATCAGTAATTTCAATGGGTATGTTGCATAGCTCTTTCTCACACATTTTTTTCAAACTCTCAAACTACTGTTCCAGTGGAAATTTAGGCAAACTGAATAAAGAATGTGTCCCAGTTTCTTGAATGTGCCCTTCAGCTTGTGGTGCACTGCAGCTGCACTAGAAACTCAAGTGTTACTTATCTGAAATTTCTTAAGATAAGCACCAGAAAAATAACTTTCCTGTTGGTTTTAATTTAAGATCTCATCCTCAATAATGTTGATCACTCTGTATTGAAAACAATAAAATAGCAGGAGGTACCCTTTACTATGCCGAGGTCTTTAGAAGTATCCTAATCAGGAAAAGTCCTAAATTTTGGAACTGGATTATGCAATAATAACCTCTGTATGCAAGAATGAGTGCTGAGAGGAAGGAGGAATTCAGTTAGCTATATTGCAAAATACAGAACACTCTTAAGCTTTTTTTTGATGGCAAGCTCCACCTCACAATTCTCTATTCTGGGAAGTGGCTATAAAACTAACATTGTATGCTCTTCTGCTGGTAGCTCAGGTGGATCCAGCTTCTCCAAGCACGCTATCCTGTTCTTACTGGGTTGTAAAGTACAGTCCGATGAGATGTTGGCATGAGTGGTAAAGTCAATTTAAGGGTGTTGTGCTCCCTCCTGCCATTTTGCAACTCCTCTGTTCGGCGTTTGTGGGACTGTACTGTAAGGCAGGCACAGTGGCCAGCCTCTCTTGAGGACCTGCACAACTGAGGGGACAAAAGGGAGTGTGAATGTGTGAATTGTAATGCTGCAGCTCTGAGGGAAGATGGATAAAGGGGGAAGGGTGAACTTCTCAAGCCAGTTACCCTGCTTACCAAAGTCTGTGCTCACTGAACTGTCCTATATCTCATTCCTGTGAACAAGTCCCCCAAGGAGGAGAGAGGTGGTTTTTTTTTTAATTATTGTAATCCTTTTGACCTCATGCATTCATGAATTTGGTCCCTTCTTGTCAAAGTGGTTTTGCAGGTTGGCTGAATCAGATACTATTTTCAAAGCAAGTATTTTGGGTATTGTTCCTTAGCAATCAGTTAAGAATTGCTAAAATGTGACCTTTCTTGAGCTATCATTTTCTTCATATTTTTCCATTTAATTTAATATAACAAAATGTATTTAGACTATATCTCAGCATACAAATCAATATTTGGCAGGCATAGGGTGGTGCAGGGTAGCTATATGTTGGTCATATACTGAGTACCTTTGTTCTCAGAAAGACGGTGTTTCATAGGCCTATTGCTGTCTAGCCTCTTTTTCAATAGGCACAAAAGCTTGTTCACAGATTTCATGGAGTAAGACCATATTTTCAGATTTTGTGTTAAGTAGGCAGTGGTAAACCTCTGATGCTCTGAAATACACATCAAAACGGTGAGAATCTGTCACCTGCAATCCCAATGCTGCTAAACTATCTTCTCATTTGCTTACTGTTATTGCTCTGGGTTTGGCCTGAAGTTCTAAAATGAGTGCTACTCATCTGAAGGCTTATTATTTATCTTTTCTAATGAGCTTTTGATGGACTGCTTTTGTGATCTCAAGCATCTCATCCCAGCTGTTGGAAGAAGGAGACATAACTGTTCTTAATATGTGAGAGTCCCATTTACGAAGGTGTTTATCCTGAACAGACCTCAAATGTGTTATTAATAGGGATGTATACCAATGAAAATAGATATTTTAACATATGACACATGGTCATATGACATGACATATTTTAACATATGACACATGGTAGATACTATTGCCTATTTGGTAATTAAGTTTTTAAACTCTCCGGGAAGTGAGAGGAAAAGAAATTAGGACATTCCAACTTGAACTATACATAAAAGAATAGTAATCTTGCCTCATACTAGGTTCATGCAGTGTTATCTCTTACCACATCTGTATTTACTTGTAACATAGCTGAGATAGATGTATACATTTTTCTCCTGCTGTCTTTTATACTATTATTTATACTATACTATACTTTTATATATTATTACTAATTTCCTCTCAGATTTTTTTTCTAGTTCTTATCTGTAAAGTGCCTGAGAGATTAATCTAGTTTTATGCGTAGGGAATTGATGTACAGAATCAATGGTTAAAATACCCTTTGGTTTTGCGGGTTTTTTTTGGTACCTCAATTAAGATATCAAGGGCTCAGAGTTTCACAGTACTTGGTACTACACCTTTAAAGCACAGCTCTCATCAACTCTGGTTACAGCAATGAGCACTTCAGGCTTTGCTAAACAGGTCCAGGTGTCTTAGATCAGAAAATAATACTTCAGAAGTTTTAAGTGACTTCTTATGACATTAAAAAAAAAAAGGCTGTGGCCTAGGCAGAGCTAGAGTGGTGTTCCCTAGTGTGGTAAACTTTCTTTCCTTCTTTCTTGTTTCATTTGCTGTTACATTTCTGCAATAAACAGGGCAGGGGCTTTCCTTCATTACTTTTTCCTCATCGATTACCTGAGAGCAGTCTGCTGGTGTATTGAATGAGTTAGCATCCTCTGAAAGACAGCAGGTCCTTGTGTAATTGAACTGTTCCTGAGTTACTGGCTTTGGAAGTGAAGATCTGTTGGCTCTTATTTTGAAAGACTTGCTATGTGTTTTTCTCCTTTATGGAATACTGTGTTGAGATGCATAACCTTGGAAGTGAATACTGTCATGCAGAACACCTAAACAAATGTGGGAAATGCTAACTGGTTTTGTTTTATATGTGACTGCAGTGAAACCCAGGCTAGATATTCACAGAGTAATTGTTTTCTACCCTATGAGCACTCTTGGGGTGTGCACTTGTGGTTTTGCAATGCTGGCCAGGGTTGTCTGGTAGAGTGAAGTGTCACTGGAAAAACATCAAGGAGACAAGGACTCCAGTCTTGCTTTTTCTCAGCATGCCTCTATCTGCTCAGTGTTCAGAGTTATTCCAGCCTACCCTATTTCCGTTGTTAGTACCCTAAAAAGTTTTTAGAATGTAAGTCATTTGGAAATGTCTCTTTACTTCCCATTCCTTTTCAAGTACGAATTCCATCTGTTGCTTCCTTGCAGGGCAGAGCATGCATTGAAGGGCCAGTGAACTGGAGCAAAAATGAGGGCTTCTGTTCCTCAGAGACAGAGAAAGTGTCAAAGAAGTCTGCTTGCAGTAACGAAAGTACCAAGAACTTAGTTAATTAGAGGTATAGCTGAAGTAAAGCATACTTGCCCTTACTTTGTGACTGGGTCTCCAGGACAGGGCACAGGGACTTGCAGGCTGGACCAAACAGTGCTGACCAAAGGGGGGAGGGGGCAACTGGAAACTGTTTAATCTTTCTCCTTTCTTCTGCCTTCCAGGTAAATAAACTCTCTCACATCTATACTGTTATCGTTAAACTCCGTCACAGGGCTAGTTTTGCAGGTGAAATACACAGGGAGTGTTTGGAAGCTCATTTAGTGGCTGTCTCTGCTAGTCTCACTTTTTCAGTGGCTGTTACCAAAAAAGCGCACAGTTCCTGTGCACTTCTTGTTCCAGGGCACAATGATATCATTCCAGATTGAAAGAGAGATGTTGTGATGTGTCACCAGCCAGGAGACCCTGAGGAGACTTCTTGCCACGCTGCAAGCTGCATTGTGCAATCCCGACTCTGTGATTTCTGTTCTGGGCCGATTCACATCTCCTCAGTTTAATGTTTCTCACATTCCTGTGGGCCAGGGATCCACCTTTGATCCAGTCTTCTGGAAATCTGTGCTGTAGTTATGAATATGCATTAGATGTTTGGAAACCATATCAACTAAGGCCCTCTTTTTTCTTATTCTGAGATTAGGTGGGTTTTGTTTGTTCTTTAAATCCTTGGAAAAATACCTCCCTGGCAAATAACTGCCATTGTTTTAGATATTGTGAAATGTGATGTGGCTTATATCAGAAACTCGGGGCTGTTTTCTGCTTTTCTCTTGCATATGTTTTAGGGCTGAAACCAATACTGGTTCTCTGCAAGATGCAGCTCAATTCCCTAAAGTGTGACCTTCCTATTTATGGAAACTTCTGCTCACATTACATGTACTTGGAAAGGTTAAGTGGTGAAGTCCAAATACACATTGCTACACTGGGCCACCATGAAAACAACTAAGTCTGCTGTCCCCAAAGTCTGATGGCTTTGATGCAAACTGAATTAGACCTTAGGTGAAGTAAATGCCTCAAGAGTAGGAACTCTCAAGAGACCCTCCTGCCATTACTAGCCTGTTAAGAACAGACACCAATATTGCTGCTTTCTGTAAAACAGAGATTCTGTTAAAGAAATAGGACACTTTGAATTGTAGAACAGCAAAGATGAATGAAAACTGAAGAATTAACTGCTGCTGTTGGGTACTTATTTTATTAGCCAGGCAGAGACACAGAGTCTTTAGTTTAGATTTGTATGACTTGTCATTACCAGCGTTCTCTCGAAAAGTGAGCATAGCAACAGTTAGCCTTGCTTTAGTGTGATTAAACAGAATAGCAAAAAAGCTTTTCATGATAAAGACGTAGTATTTAATGATGAAACTTAAATGTGAAATTGGAAATACAGCTGGTAATGTAAAATGTTTTCTTTGTGGAAAACCTGGGTTTATCCAAGGACAGATTGACCACAAGATTACTGAATGCCAGTGGCAATTACAGCTTTATTGGATAAAGCACTGGGCAGATCCTCAGCCTCTGTAAACTGTTCTAGCCCTGAGAAGTTCAGAAGAGACAAATTTACAGGTGTAGATCTGACCCACTGTTTCTTTTAGTGAATCTATTTTTTTTTTAAATTAGCCATCAGCTTTGTATCTTTATCTAGTAATACATCAACCCTCCTGTTTCTATCTGTCTGTTAAGAATTGGATGAGTTTGGACACTAAATTAGAACTGAACCCTGGTCAAAGATCAAACCTTTTAATTTTTAACTTCTGTGCTTAGCATGCATCTTTAATGTGTAAGCAAGGTGGTTGTTCGTTCTAAATTACAGTTTTAACAGTTTTTCTGATTGCTTGCTTACAGGAAAAACCAGGCAAGCAAACACATCCCAAACTGTATTTTCAATTAAAAGCAGAGTTCAGTGAACAACTGCATTGCCTATGTTTTCTCCCTCTAACCTTCTAACAGATGTAGTCTGCATTTTCTTAAACCTTGAAATAATCAACTAAAAAACCCCTAGATCTAGTTCAGTCAGAAAGCAATTAGCTGAGATTTTAGTCAACAGGAGAGACTAAGACCTGAAAGGGAGAGTTGTGTTACACCCGCATGGGTGATTTTGGATGTAGTTATGGGAAAGCTTTGAGGTGTTTCGAGTCTGATCTTGCAGCTTGAGTCTCACTGAAGTCCCATTTGATGGTATCCAGCAGGACAGGGTCCCTTTGGTTGGAGGATGAGGTGCTACAGTAAAATGAGAGGAGAAAATTTTAGATGAAGTAAATGGAGAACAGGATTGCCCTGTGCTGGCTCCTTAGTGACTATTGTTCTTCAGCAGTGAAGCATCTGAGCTGATCAGTTCATTTGTCTCTGAATGCAAATTTTGTCTTCTGCATGCAAAGAATAATGGATGAGGAGGGCTTGACCGACCATCTCAGCACAGGATTTCCCCTCACTATCAACAGTGTCCCCACCATTCTTGTCTGAGATTCCCTGTCACCCACCACCCTGTGGGAAGTACAGGTGTGTAGAAATGGTAATGGTGAATGGGGCAGGAGCACACCTTCTGGCTGCCAGCTGTGTGGGAGTGAAACATAGCTAGGTGCCTCCCAAAGTTTGTATCCAGGTCACCTCAGACATACCATGACAGAGAGTGCACATAGCTCCCAATCTGGGATTAAAACTCCCAAGCACCGTTTACCCCATCTGCGTGTTGCTGGGGTGTGAACTGCTTTAAACAATTCCCCTTCTAATTAAGTACGGTCAATCTGTGCATTGGCTTTTCAGGCACCCATCTATACAGAGCGGATATGCTTGCTCGCCTCTGAGGATCCCTTGCTTCCCTCCCCATCGGCGTTGTTGGGGGATTAAAGCAGCGGCGGCCCCATACACAAACGCAGCTGGTTCCGTTTGGTCAGCCTGAGCCTTGCTGTGAAACCACGACAAGAATTCCAGTAAGTTGGCAACACTGAAAGACAAAGAAAACAACAATAGGAAAAGTCCTTCCGTGCAGAAAGGAATGTTTCAAGCACTGTTCTCCTACAGTGAAAGGAGAGAGGGTGGGAGGGAGGAGAGAGATTTGAAGAGAGCAGGTCCCCCCCTCCTCCCCCGGCAGCTCTGGATCTTGTGATGGAGAGATCTTATCCTCTCTTTGTGATTCAGAGGTGCCAGGAAGCTAATTGAATATTCTGATCTGCCCCCAGTGTTTCTTGTGGCTTGACCCCGGTGCTGTGTCGTACCACTACACCAAACAGCCCTGAACCTGCATAAATCACAACCTTGCAAAAGCCTATGCTCCACATCTTCTTCCCCGTCTTCCTCCTACCCTTCTTCCTCCCCCCCCCCCCATCTTGATAGATAGAAAACCTTTACGGAAAGGTTTAGGGGGATTAGGACGTCCTCCAGGTCCCGGAGAAGTCACAATCTGCTAATAAGCAGCAATATGTTCCTCCGCAATTTATGCAAGAATAATGCAGGCACCTCTACCCCTTAATTGACGTGGCAGGCTATGGCAAAAAGAAGAGTTAATGCTTTGAAATATTGCTTAAGTTCTGTTGCAGCATCAGCAAGCACCCATCGCGATACAATGAACGTGGCATGAAGCTAACGTAAACAGTGTATGGAATTTATAGAGGTGGTGTCATTAAAATTAATCTGACAAAGCCTCTTGCAAGACAAATAGACCCATCTTTCTCCTGTGGTATGTATGCACAGTAGTCATTGTTCACATGCAGGTATATGTACGTGTGCACACATACAGAGAAAGGAACAGCTTGGCAGAACTAAATTTTCTACATGGAAGATCTGACTAACATAAAACAAAATGATGACTTAACTTCACACAGTTTATGTATGATGCTTCTGATCCTGCAAGTAAAGCCTCCAAAATGTTTGCCCTGTTCCCAAGGCTGCGTTTCAGCCTGAAGTATTAGGGTATCTTTATCTTTCCCCCATGATACTATGCAATGTTATCCTCTTATTAGTAGGCATATGATTCCTGAAATGGCATCAGCAAATGTTACAGTGTTACAGGCAGACATTTCACATGTGCTGTACACACTGTTGGAGAGTTAGACCCAGAGTGTCTCTAGCTGATAGCTTAAGCATTCACAGCCAAAGCACTTTACCAAACTGATTTTTATCTACTAAGAAAGTGCAGAAGTAAGTTTCATCCCCACAGTTTTCCTTTTGCAATATATATGTGAGGAATAATAATAATAAAAAGTTCTAAGCTTTATACCTTGCCTGGGTAAGTAGGTGTTGTGACATTTTTCAAAGTTGTCAAAAATACTTCTTGTTTGGAGCATGCCTTTGGAACACTAAAACCTGGGACATATTTCACTTGCAATCTGAAATTCCCGTGGTATATTCAAAATACACAGTGTAGTACCAATGGACTCTGATATGAAGTCTGCAAAGTGCAGGGAGTTGGAAGCATCGTTGCCTGTCCTGCAAAGTGTGGAAGGAGGGGCAGCGGCAGCCTGTGGCTGCAGGGCCTGGAGCAGTGCCTGATTCCCTCATGCTAGTTCCGGGGCTGCCGGGTATAAAGAGCTTTATGCAATGTCTGGAGGGTGGGAGTTTATAGAAAACGCGATGTCTCAACAGGCGAACACGCCTTTCTTCTGCAACTAGCGGGATAAGAAAAAGACACCAGGCTCCTTGTGCTGCTGCTGTGCAGATCAGCACCCCGGAGTAGAGGAGACAGCTTCTGAGGGAGCTGGAGCATCCCAGCCCAGATGGGACCTCACCATCGGATGGATGGAAGAGCAGCAACTGCTTGCAAACTGCTCATATTATTCTCTGCATGCATAATGCAGGGCAGTTGCCAAGGTAAGCGCTCTGCTCCAGCCTCTCCGGAATGGGACTTGCACCGCAAGGAGCACATCCGTGCCCTGGGGACTTCTGTGAGAAAAAGACCAAAGTGCCTGGAAGTAGAGGGTTAATGGGAGCCGATTCAAGGAGTTCTTTCTAATAGCTAGGGGAGAGAGTGGCTCTTTCCAGGAGTCATTTGATGGAATAGATTTCTATTATGGAAAAGGAAGTAGTGCCTTAAAAAACACTACAACCACTGGCTCTTTAGCTTCACTTCACCTTGGTGTTAAATTATCCCAGGATACTTTTTCTGATTGTCTTTCTGGTTTGTACAAACTTTTTTCTGGTTGTATAGCAACATACAAATGTTGCTAAATTCGGAGGGACAGCTCAGACTTTGCTACTCCAGGGTCTAAACTCACAGTTTTACAGAGATGCAAGTGGGCAACATTTCCTGTAGCGAGTACTGCTTACTGGCTGTGGATAAGGTTTAAAAAAAAAAAATCACCCCAGAGTTTTTGCATTTTTTCCTTGAGATCTTTGTGCCCTTCTTGCTGCTGGAGTGTGGGTAGTTTTGCAGAGCAGAGTTCACCTGCATTCCAAGAGCAGGTTTGGTGACTGCTAAAATTGTACTTCAGCGTTGGTTTGGGGGAGAAGCGCCCAGGCTGTGGCAGTTCCATGTAGACAGGTTATGCCTGTGGAGGGGGTTACTCGTGGACAGGCTTGAGTATGTGTGGTATATGCAGTCGTTTACAGAACGCTATAAGAAAGAAACAGATGCTTAGTCTGGAGCACAATAAGCTCCCCTCAGTTGGTCTCAGACGCAGATTTGAAGTTGAGAGGAGAACTTTTTCTCTGGGCTTTGCTGTTGCTAGGCGACATCTGGGAGCATGTGACGGGCAGAGCAGGCCGAGGGCTGCTCCTCTGGTACTAATCTGACTGCTGGGGATGGAGTAGCCGAGCCTGCAGTCCTCTCCCCAGCCTGTGACTGAAGCCCATCTCTTCCTGTCTCCCTTTCTTCGTGCAGTTTAATTGCCCTGCAGTGAAAATGCAGCCTGTCTGGTTGGAGCAAGAGTGGCTGAAGTGCATTTCCTTGGCCCCATGTATTTGCCTGGCAGTCTTGCTGGTTGTGTGTGTCTGTGTATTACGTGTGCGTTCAAATTGTTAATCTGCTTTCTTTGCTCAACTCTTAGTTTAAGCTCCTTAGACAGAATCAAGTAAGTAATTATACAGCAACTGCTGCTAGCAGCTCCCACTTAGGATCAGGGAAATAGGAGATAGCTAATGTGCAGCAGGAGACCTGCAAAAGCTCTAGTCAAGGAGGTCACACTGGGCAGAGTTAATCCTATGCACTATTATTTTACATTGGATAGAATGGAAGCCGCAGTGCAGATCTACAAGTTTATTCATTTGCTCTACAGCCACTTTTCGACTGTTCAGGATGTGCCCGGTAAATGACATGACAGGATAAGCAGAAGGAAGCTTTGAAGTAGCATCCATAGCCAGTGGAAGTACCAAAATTTTTTACTTTGATGGTGTGTGTCCCCCTCCCCCCTTCAGAGTAGAGTAACTGTGCAAATGAAACAGTATAGTTTTAGTAACAGGTAACCGATACTAGTAAAATCTCTGGATAGCAATTGTGGCCACACTGTGATTATTATTGCAAAATATTTGATACCCTTAAGTTCCAGCTCCTTGAATGTGGAGATCATGTCAGACTCTGATTAAAAAACAAACAAACAAAAAAACATTAAGAGAATCATGAAAGCAGTTCCAAGGCTTAGAAGGAAAATGGTGAAAATCATATTACCTTGCCTAATCCTCAGTATTTTCAAAGGTGCTTCTGTGTTGTTTTTGAAGGTTTTTGTTGGCCATACCTGAGTGTTCCCAGTATAATCTGGATGTTTCTAGAAGTAGAACCTGAACACTTGCTCAAATGATAGTACCATGATTCTTCCTTGATCTATCCAATTCTGGATTTACTGGAATGAAACATACCACTTAAAAACTGAGTAAAAATACTGCCTCTTGTAATTGCCAGTTGTACAGGGCCTGGTTCTGCAACCTTTCCTCTATAAGCCTTGTTGCCTGTGGGGTAACTGTTATCAGAAAAAATTGCAGCTGGAATCTAAAAAACTACCTAAGTGAAGGTAGTTTCAAGAAGGATCCCCACAGAACTAATGTGAATGTTTGTTTTGAGGAAACTCAAAGTGCTTCATGCTCATAGTCATAAACTAGAGAGGCTGGGTGGATGTTGTACTCTCCGCAGTTTTGCAGAGGGCAAATGGGAGCACTGGGGCAACTTTGTGTTTGAACAATGAGTTCTTTAATGTTATTGCAAAGCATGTCAGATCTGCGTACTCATGCAATATTCCACATTGTGTGTGTTATCGGGGTCACCTTATATAACATGGAAGGCCTGCTGTACTTTTTTTGATGAGGATTTAGTACCTGAGAGTGTTTGATGTTTTTTCTGTTCTCAATGGTTCAGCAACAGAAGAACTGTTAGTTTGATTTCTTTATAAAATCATTCACAGAAACCTGATTTTCTGTATAAAAAAGAACCCTTCTTTCTAGACACAAAGTATTAAAAATGTTCTTCACAAATCTACTATAGTTAATATTTCTGTAACCTATGTATTTTAGATTGCTTAAATTTCTTTTTTTTTTTGGTGTCCCTCAGGTCCTGATGACCTACTTTCAGCAGAAATGATGTAAATCTTCAAGAAAATAAATGGTGTTAGTATTGATTTTTGTCACCAGTTTTTCACCAATTCTGTCAAATTAGTGCAAGTTACAAAACAATGCCAGTATCATCTTTTTTCAGTCTTGCATGTACTTACACTGAAATTCTGGCTTTGCTGCAGTTTATTGCAAAGTACCAAATTGCTACGCAAAGGCCAGGATAGTTTACAATGTTGAAATTGCTGTTTGCCTCCCCATCTTTCTGGTGGATACTTCTGAGGATCTTTTTATGTCTTTAGCAAGCTTCATGTATGGAATCAAAGATGACAGAATCACATTGCTGTGAATTAGAAGAGATCAATGATTGCTTAGCCAGGCTGTGTATTTTTCTTGCCAATAATCATAATATTTGTGTAAACTTCTGAATTTTGGGAAATGCAAACATCTCTATTAATGGTCTTTCTCTCTACATATATGCTATTTTTCTGAATTTTTGGATTCTATATTGAGTTAAGGGGCCAGAAGATCACAGCTACGTTGACTTCTAGTATTTTTTTTTTGTTTCTCTTTTCAATAGCTCATAGTTTACTGACTATTTTAAGGTTTCTGTTGTTGATCTCAAGATCAGAAGACTTTTTTTTTTTAAAAAAAAGTTGTTCATCTATTCTGTGTCTTGACAACACATGATTTGTGCAGAAACTTTGCTGTTACACAAAAGTTAGTGCGTCAAATTTGATTTACATCCTAAATCTCAGCAATGATCAATCATCAGCTTAAGTGTGTCCCAGGCCAATATGACTAAAATTTGTTATCATTACAAAGCCTCTATTAGTCTGAGGATGAACACTATTCTAAGAATGAATCTATATGATGAGATATCATATCCCAGAAATCACAATGAGCCTTTGCATGAAGTGAGGCCAGTAATGAATAGGTACAATAAGACCAGGTAGAGAAGAGCTACAACAGCTCTTTCCAGAACGGCATGGAGAAGCATGCTTTTCCATCAAGTATTGTAATAGTTCAATCTCCAAATTAATAATTCAGTGGATTTTTGACATTGCCTTCACTCAAATCTGTTTAATCTGTCTGTAGAATGATGTATAGTGATGTTGCCGGAGGCGACAGGTCCGAGTCAGTATTCATACCCAGTGTACAGCGCTGTGCACGTTTAAATGACAGAGAAGCCTGTCTGTAAGATTATGCTCCTGCCAAGACCTAGTGTTTGAAGACCTTGAGTGAGACTTTCCTTGGGGACTAAGAATTTGGGAGTAATGAGAAGGGAGAAAGGATCGCAAAGAAAATGAATATACCAGTGAAATCCTGACGTACAATTTAATAGGTATTGTGCATGACCTATGGGCTGCAATGTTCATCATCCTGCACTAGTATAATTTTCTGGGTTTCTCTTGGAGATGTACTTGCACAAAATCAAGAGCAAAAATCCTACTGAGCGTCAATCTACCTGGCTCTGAACTAGTTCATTTCCTAAGGGCTGACAATTTAAAAGTACTCATCAGTGAAACACATTGTTGTCTTCTCACATTTTAATTAATGAGTGGTATTTGTGTGCACTGACAGTCTTTTTTTTTTTTTTAATGGTTCTTTTTAATGAGTAGCCCTCTTTTAGTACATCTCTTTAATTTTCTTAATAATCTACTTTTTTCTGTATTCTGTTCAGCAAAGCATATCAGGAATTTGCAAAGTCATCAGCTAAAGTGAAGAATGGGACAAATCCCAGAATTTTAGTTAAAAATTGAAAGCAGTAATTGGATGACACCTGGTTAGATTTAGGTTCAATTCCAAATGCTAGAATTACAGTAAATAATTAAACTACAGCAGTCAAGACAACTAGAGACAGAACATCTAAGGAGATTTCAACTAGGATAAATGTATGATGTATGCGATGCTTCTATTTCACTGTAAGACAACCCAAAACCTTCTTTCATATTTTGAGCTGATTGGAAATTTGAGCAATGAAATCCTACTTTAATCCGGATTTACTTTCCATGTGTTTTGCAGGAAATGAGCAAAGAATCATTTGGGGGAAAGGTAGAATGCAATTTCATTAAAGCCTTTTAATTCTTTTCCTTTTGGGCTTCCTGGATTGACTTGAAATCAATCACACTGTTTGGAACCTTTCCCCCTCCATAGGCCTTCTTGCATTGTTAGATTTTTGCCAGATCAAAGCCCAGTGGTGTTTTTTTTAACTTCTCATTATTTAGCACTAAACCTGGAGGTGATTCTGTCAAGATTTTAATTTTTTAAAAAATCTGAATACCTTATTTTTAATTAGGCAGGAAACAGGCACATTGTAGAGGTGTAGTTCATTTTGTCGTTATGAGTATTGGATCACAAGTCATTTGGTCTTCCTACAATACTTATTTTTAGATCTGAGAGCTTGTGAAAACTCTTCAGATGGACAAATATGTAACTTTGAATCCCATTGTACTATCACTTTTTAAAGCAGGAGTTTATAATTGTTTCTCCTCTTTTAGAGCTCTGCTTAAAAAGTACTGGAACCATATAGCACTTTGGATGTTTCAAAGGAAATGACACTTTCCAGAAGTTGTCATTGTTGAAAAACATTAAAGGTCCCTTCTAATTAATAATATACAAGTTGACATCTATTTAAAGAGAAGTTGATGTTTTTATTCTATTGTGGCTAATTAGCGATGATGATCAGATAATTTGTCAGCTTCTTTTTAATAGCAAAGGCAATAAAGGCAAATAAAGGACAGAGCTGTTTTTCAAATTATTTAAAACTGAAGTGCTTCTTTATATAATTTGATAATTAGACTTTATTCTTAAAGGTACCTTGAGCTGTTTCTAGATGAGGGAATAACAAGGCTTCTTCTGAGTCAACCCAGTGCAACTCCATTAATTTCAGAGAAATTATCCCTGAGTTGTACTGATCTAAGAGATAGGAAATAGGATTCATTGAAGAGTACACATATCTCTCAATCACTTATTATTGTTTGAGATCTATTTTAAAGTCCACTTTCTTATGATAACGTTCATTTTGTTTACTACTTTTTGCTTCCTTAACTCAGCACGCTTTTAGAACAGTTTAAGAAAATGAAGTTTAATGAGTAAGAGTAGAAAATTTAATGGAATGGACAGCCTTTAGCGGATTCCATAAGCTTTTACTGTTGGTTTCAAGGCTTTTAATGTTTTCTTTGTTTTGCAATGCTTAAAGTGGATTAGAGATCTAAGGATCATTGTTAGAAGTTTTGTTTTGGATTAATGAAATGACATATAAGAGTTGACTGAAATTGTTCTGCTTTTATGACCGGTTCTATTTTATGCTTTTAACATGAGTAAATTGCCTTTCTTTTACAATCAAGAAGCCAGATCTTCAGCAAAAGGGCACTGTTTACAGCTGCAGTGTGTCTGCCCGATTATTTTCTTGCACGAGCAGGTCATGATACTATACCCTGCTGAGCTGAGTTGAAGAATGGGGGTCCATTCCAATAGGGACTCCCTTTGATGGGGATTGAGGGCTCATGCTTTTGTGGAGCAAGGAGGATGGAGGTTTTAGTTGTGTTCTGTGGCATCTGTAAAAAAAAAAAGAAGAAAAAAAAAGGTATCGTCCACAAGGTATCCCAGGAACTGATATATTTAGAATCTAGGTAATGGTTTTTATCTTCTGAAACCATTGTGCACATCGTCAACTCAGATAAATATACCACAGTTTAGTTTAGTCTGAGGAAGTATAGGGCCTGCAGAGCTGGAGTACATATATATATCAACAATACTTCCCAGGTTTACCCAGATGAAGGGAGCTTCCTATGTAAAGTTCACATTATTCCATACCAGTGGGAGACCCCATTTAGATCTGATCCAGCCCTTGTCATTCCTTGTCATCTAAGGGTATGGGTTCATGAGAAGTGATGACCCAATCAAACAGTTCACTGCTGCTGGTAACAGGAGGCCCCACTCTCCTTCCCTCTCTCCTCCACTGTCCCATTCCTATGCTGCTGCCAGCCTTGCATTCTTGCTGCTTGCTTTGTGCTAGCACCACTGCTCATCGAATGGCACTGTGAGCTGCTTTCACTTACAAACCTGGCCTAGGGAATTAGGTGGTTTCCTGGTGGCTTAATGATTTGGATCAGCATGCAGAAAGGTCCAGTAGTTACTGGAGTTTGGAAAAGAAAGTGAACCTTGGCATCAAGTGAGAGAAGGAGAGGAGTTGGGAAAAGGGAGAGAGAGGGAGAGACCCCTTTTTCCTATGGTAAGTCAGCGGGTTGGCTCAGCCGGCCATGCAACCACTCTTAATGCTACTGCTAAGAACGTACAGGAAATGCTTGGCTAGCATGCTAGTTACAAGAGTGGTCCCATTAGGGCTATAGTGAACTAGTATTAGCACTGCGGGAAACCCCTTTGTAAAGTTGTCTAGTGTAAACAGATGGCTTGACTTGAATGGGACTGCTCACGTGTTCACTTTTGAGCAGGATTGTAGGGCTATTCTCAACCTGCAATGTAATAAATGAGTTGGACGATAACCAAGCACATGGAATGCTGCTGCAGTTTGTGTTGGCTTTCTAGCTGTGTTAATAAAAATAACTTTTACTACTGTGAGGTCTAATAAGTTTTTAAACCATTTCATGTGAAACAAATGAGCTCCAGTTTGTGTCTGAAATGAGTGAGAAAGTTTGTGGTGTCTTCCATATGAATATATGAGCTGTTTTTATTAGCTTTGCAGTTTTTGCTTTTCCTTATGAAGTCAGCCACAGAATGCACTTTAAAGCCTCACTGAAAATGAATTTTTGTTCCTAGTATTCTGTAAATGTATCCAAGTAATAAAATTACTTTTGTTACCTCTGCAGTACATGAAAGGTATTTAGTGGAGTAATTAAACTGCATCTACTTCAGTTGTTAATCTGAGTCTTGACAAATTTCTGTTGGCTGAACCAATAAGAAATCTGAGTAGAGCCTCACACATAGCTCAGTTGTGGCCTGTCTTTTTGCTCAGGCAGGCTGGCCATCTGCTTCACTGTGAGCTCTTCCTGAGTAAGGAGGGCCACAAAGACAATTGGTCTCCTTTGGCACTTGCAGAAGTGATATCATGTCATGGAATTTGTATTCTAACTGTAGGCAATTGAAAAAAAATGATGATTTAACTGTGGAAATGCAAAAATGCTGTTATTACTAGCTTTTTTTAGTTTTGTAGTTTTTAACTTTACTAAGCCTGACACAGAATGCGTTATAAAATGGTTATCTTCCAGTGAAAATACAAAAAATAATCAAACTTGAAAGATGAACTTTAAATCCTTTAGAAATTTGGGTATCTCTTGAATTTGCTTGAGGAAAAAAGAACCTAAAGGACAAATAGTTAAATTCAATAAAATAATGAGTAGCAAAATTTAAACTAAGAGTGAGGTAAAAACTCCAACCTTGAAAAGAAGTACTTTATCCATACTAAGACTTCATCACCTATTAACAGGAACAATTCCTCCCTGGTTTTTGTTTGGTTTCCTAAAAAAAAAGATGCTTTAGCAATGGATTGCTTGTTTTTGTTTTGGTTTTTGATTTTGTCTCTTTAGATGAGCAGGACTTTTTAACTGATTTAACTTTTTCTAGTAGGGGTCAAGAATTCTCAGAGACTTAAATCCCACAAATTTCATGAGGTAGCAGAGAGAGAGACCCAGATTATCACCCTGTTAAGGGCAAATCTTGATCATTAAACATTCTGAATGGAGACACTGACTTTGTGGCCAGCAGTATACCTGGTGTAGTTGCAATCTTTTTCCTAACAGGCATTTTGAAAGACTGGTGGAAACTATTGCTGTGAGAAAGGGATTACAATTTAAAGGTTCCAAGTCTGTAGGCAAACGCCTGCCGTTCTGTGAGCAATGTTATTCATATGTTGTGTGCTACCACTGTGGAACTTGGGAGACATATGCCTTTCCTGTGGTTTTGTGCACTTGCTTCTGGATATAAGTACGTAGTATGCAGTACTTGTATGCTCTTGTGTTTCCAATGAGACAGCAAGTGTAGGGCTTACCGAGCTACACAAGCTGGAGTAGGAGACACTTCTTCCCTGCTGTTCACTTCTGTGCCAGGAATGCTGCTTAGACTAGCTAGCTGCTTAGAGTAGCTAGCAAATGTGATTTAAAGAATTACTTAAAATACTATGCCTAGCAGCCACCAATAAAGGGAAGTAGCAGCAGAATCAAGCATCCTTAAAAAATCCAAATGGGTGAGTAAATCTGATAGTTGTAGAGTTTGGCTGGTGTAGGGGAGATCTAAGTAAAATGCTTCCATTGGGGCTGACAGGAAGGGTAATGTTTCAGTGGGAGATAATATTTCTTGTGTTTATCCTTTTCTGACAAATTCAAGGACTTTGTCTTTTTAATTTGACAAACTCATTAGTATTACTATTTGGATGAAAGGATGTTTAAAAATTATTTTTTAAACTGAAAACTATAAAGAAAATATACCACATTTAAAAATTAAATAGCCAAAGTATGATTTAATCTTATTGTTCACTTTCAGGTCTATTAAGATAAAGTTGCATTTTGTATAAGCACATTGGACAACATCGTTGTTTCAGTTCAGGTGATCCTTCCTCTACTCAGGCCTGCCTTAGCACATAGAATTTCCTATTCAAGAAGGTTGGTATGGCTGGTCACTCCTTCCTTAGCTATTAGCTGCTAGCTGAAACTGAGTCACTACTGAATAAGGGAGAAGCGTGATGAGTGTCAATGAATCTGGAGAAATATACATAGTTCTGAATGACATGGGCAGTAGTAAGTAGCATTAGAATGTCTGTCTAGGCACACTAGATGCTTGTAGCATATGATCTATCTATTTTGTACTGACACTTCAGTTTTTCTGCTTTTCTGAAAATGTTTTCACCTGTTTAGTTTGCAACAAGTAGCAGTCGTTATTTTGGAAGTGCAAATTGATGACTAAGTGCCCTGTGAAGCTTTGGGACACAGCTTAAATTGTCTCTTTTACCTCAATTCACACTATTTTTGATGGTGCTACTCAAGTAGTGAAAAATTTTGTTATAGATGTGAGTTCTGTGGTGAGAAGAGAGAAATAGCTTTCACTTTACGTGCTTTTACCGTGTTTATTATCTATGTGGGAAGTGGTTTATTTTTTGCATGACAAGTTTAAATTTTGATTTAATAACTTGTGATATAATATTCCAGTAGGGTTTATGATTTGGCAAAGTGTTATATGATGCATAGCAATTTTTGATCTAGCAATAGTACATGAAAGAAATATAAAATTTTACACAATTTCACTGTCACAGACTGGATTGGAAGGCTCTTACTGAGGCTGATTTCTAGTGCTACAATGACTCATCAGCTTTCAGGAGAGCATGATGGAATTGAATGCAGCTCACCATCTCAGCATGGGGTCTAATTTTGAGAACAAACAGCACATTGGTTGGAAAATCTGTTTAAAAAAACAGTTCAGCTCTCAAAATTAGAATAGCTTCCTGAGAAGGTTATCATCTGCTACCACATTTATTGGAGTTTCTCAGTGGTATGTACTGTGCATGTTCTCTCTTAAGTTGTAAGTTGTGTAAGCTTTTTTTTCCTCTCCCCCCCCCCCCCCCCCCCCCCCCGTAGTTGTGAATACTTCCTAGTCTTAAAGATTTTCCTCATTTGCTCATATTGCCCCCCTCACTCTGTGACCCAATTGTGATTCTACAGCAGCCTCGAGGCCATTAGCAAGGTTCATTCTTATGAAAATGCTTGGGATGCTTCCTTCTGTGAGTAGCTGGGGATGTCTTTATTTCTACTGTGTTTGCTTGTTCTTCTTCCTCTTTATGTCATTTGGTCAATTAGAACAGATTTTTGCATATTTAATGTGCCATTCATAAAAAAGAACCTTCTGGGATTTAGGAGAGCTCAGATGTATGTATTTCCCTAGTGATCCACAGTGCTTGCTTCGCTTACCCAGCTAATACAATCACAATTGATTTATGTGGATTAAGACACCTAATGTCAAGACAACTGGTTGATGTTATCCAATTTAGTGCAGAACATGTTCTTTACGTGTAATGTGTCTAAGATACGTTATTATATTGTGAAGGCTAATCTTTCAGTACTGCAGATATTGGTTCTC
This sequence comes from Phalacrocorax carbo, assembly GCF_963921805.1. NCBI lineage: Eukaryota > Metazoa > Chordata > Aves > Suliformes > Phalacrocoracidae > Phalacrocorax > Phalacrocorax carbo. The sequence continues at coordinate 22,689,456 of NC_087517.1, read as the reverse complement.
TTGAATTTGGCCATACAGATAAGAACTTCACGAAATTCTCTGAGAAAGGAGTACAAATAGTTTTTATTAGTCTCACCTTGGAAAACACTTTATATACAGTTGGAAAATACTTTATACACGGTTGGGGTTAAAGAAAGTGTCCAGCAGAAATTAATGGCTGATTCTCAGTAGTCACTAAAGCACGAGAGATTTGCCAGTGACTTAAATGGAAGAAGGAACCTGGTCCATTCAGTATAAGGAATGTTTACTTTATCAGTAGAAAGGAGTATTACCTCCTGTCTATTAGAATTAACCCTTGCTTAAAAGGATTATTTCTTGTTCCTGCCTTGTTATAGGACTAAGAAGATAGTAAGAATTTATTTGTTGCTTTTTAAAAAGTGTGTGAGTTGAAGCAAGATTATAAAGGAACTTACTTTTGATTAATTTGCTTATAGTACTGTATGATGGTAAAGATACATAGTATGGATATGTGCTGTTTGTGAGCATGTATGATATATAAACTGTCATGACCTTAAGAAGTTTATTTTTTTTTTACATTTAGGATCAGTGTAAATAGTTTTAAAATATTGTATATCTTAATATTTTTTTACTATTTCCCCAAATGGCTGGCTTTAAAGTGATAATGTAGAAATCATAGTTATTTTGTTCTGAATACCAGAGCTTTAAGAAAAAATAAAACTAGAGTTTTTTCTAAGAGGTGCATATGTGGTTTATCAGAAAAACAGGAGCTTGTTCGCTTTATTATTAGTTCAGGCTTATACTTGAAAAAAATAAAATTGAATAGTTTTGTTAAATATGAATTTATAAACTGTTTCTCTTTTCATGAGGCTGTTTGCATTCATTGCTTTTTCAATTAATAAACCTAAAGTAAGGTAGAGAGGATGAGGATTATGAATATCTTTAATGTTGCTAGGAGGCATTTACAGTGTCATTCCTTTGAACTTGATGTCTGCAGGAGACCTGAACCCTTTTTTCTTTGCAGGAAAGCTTTCCTGCTTAGTTTCAGTAGATTAAAATCCTGAATTTCTTTAATTCTTGGATTTATGTTGAGGCATTAGCAGAAATGAATCTATAGTCCTTTTATAATTGTATTAACTGAAAACAAATAGTTTAACATAGAATATGCTGATTTTAAGTGTTCTTTAAAAAGATTTTGCATGTGACCATTACTAAAATGAGATTTGATGCTTTAGTTTTAACAATGGTTTTAGTTGGCAAGTGTCTGTATGTGCAAGAGCATGCAGGCACAAAGCACAGAGAACAATGAAGATTCTGCTGTCTCCAGATTTCCTTTTTATTTTTTTTTAACTACTTGGTAAGTGGTTTTGAAAGGGAAACCATAAAAATCTGCTGTTGTTGCAGTGAAACATGTTATTTCTAAGTCCATATTGAAAGAGAAAATTTTCACTTTTCTTCTGGAATTTTAAGGTGCTTTTTATTAAAAATCAGTGAGTAAAATTTTAAAATGTAGGTATTGGGTTCTGACAGGCAAGATCCATTTACAGCTGCTGATACCCATCAGTCCATTGAACTTAGGACATGGTTTACTCTAAACTTCCTCTCCTGTGACTATGGAATATCTAGCTCATTCATCTGAGATGGAAATAGACTCTGCATGTCCAGGTAGGCTTACAGAAAGAAAGAAATGAGCAAACATTAAACTTAAGTTTCTCTTCTGTTTTCATTCCTCTCACCCTCCTGATATCAGTTCTATTTATGATCCAATTATATATTAAATTCTACATGTGAGTGGATCTTTAGGGAGAAGGGCTAGAAGTATCATCTTCCGCTGTTTGGTGGAGCAAAGCTATTTTATTATTGTCATCAATGGGTTTCTGCTAATTTTTGAAGCAGCTGTGCAACTGGGACTTGGGAGCCAAATTTCTTAGTCCAGTTAGTGTCAGTGGAGAACCACATCTGTTGCTTCAAGTTCAGTCCTTTATAATTTCCACATCCCTCCCTGCCCTGTAAAATAATCTGAAATAACCTGTATGATTTCTGTACCAGAAAGTTTCCTGAAATGTCTGCATCTTTGCTTGGGGGTTAGGCAGTGCATAATAAAACAATAAGTAAATTAAGTAATTCTGCACACGCATTACATGATGTTGTTGGCATCCAGAAGAATAAATGGACTCAGAAATAGACAACTTTCATGAAGAGTAGTGATCACTGTAAAGCACACCAGAGATGGAGTCTCTGGCTAGGAATCCTTCTGACGCTGATTGGTAGAAGATTGGAGGCACCTCCGTAGGAAGGATCAAGGTGTATGTGTCTTGTTTCTTGCCATGTCTAAGAAATATACCAGCAAAACTGAGTGTGCCCTTCATGTACTGTGACTTCTTGGAATGCCACTGGAGAAACAGTAGAGTATGAATATGCATTGGTGGAGGGAAGAACAGCACCATTTGGCCTTTGCTTGTTGATACTGGGGCACACAGGTGAGTTCAAGTACCCATCATCCTTAAGCTGCAAACCATCTAAGGTATGACCCTTTTTGTTAAGTGTTTGCAAAGCACAGAGAGTCCTTGATCAGCTACTGAGTCTGTAGATGCTATTTTACTAACAATAATCTTAGAATCATAGAATCGTTAATGTTGGAAAAGACCCTTAAGATCATCGAGTCCAACCACTAACCTATCACCGCGAAGTCCACCATTAAACCATGTCCTCAAGCACTACATCTACCCTTCTTTTAAATACCTCCAGGGATGGAGACTCAACCACCTCCCTGGGCAGCCTGTTCCAATGCCTGACAACCCTTTTGGTGAAGTCCAACTTAAACTTCCCCTGGCACAGCTTGAGGCCATTTCCTCTCATCCTAAATGGATGTTATAATATGTAACTGGATGATAATTCAGTAATAGAAAGCCTGTGCTTCCGTATTAACATTGTAACTGTCTCTCTGGCACTGCAGCTCTTCTGCTTCAAATTGTCCCTTAACTAGCCCCCTGTCCACCTATCAATCTGTATACAGAGATTTTGCAGTTATGTGAAGTGGGTGCAGACTCCCATTTGTACTCCCATTTGGTATTGTCAGTTAAAATTATTTATGTAATATAATCTAATTTAGAGACAGGTAGGTACAAAAGATTTTCTGCATTGCAGGGTCTTAAAGATGGAAGATAAAACTGTGCTGCTTTCTGTAATACCTATAAATGCTCATGTGGTCTGTGTCTTTTTTAATCTGAATAGTTTGTATTAAATGTAATGGAGTTTGCATAACATAGAAAGACTGAAAGTTAAATATTGTGTCATGGTATGTAAGATTTAGCATAATTTTATCACACTATATTTCTTTATATTTTAAATAATCTTTGTTCATTTGCCTATTATAATTGCTAGCAGAGTACTACTTTTCAGTGTCACAGGGCATTTTACAATTATAAGCAAAGGTTTTTCCTGAATTGTGGGTTTTACTTCTTTCTTCATTAGTGTGGGGAAACAGAGATGGAATTTCCAGAGGGTCAGCTTCCCCGCCCTGAGCATTCCAAAACCTCGGGCTGTTTGACATGTAATTAAGCTAGGCAAAAATCTGACATCAAAGTGTATGGAAGGTGATTCTCCAGGATTCTTCTACCTGCAAGGCCATTGGAGTGGGGGCTGGATGGGAACAAAGAATACCCTTTGTTGGAAGGCAGAAAGGGAGAAAAGAGAGTTTGTCACTTATTTTTCTTTTTGTAAAATTAATGTGGAAGATGCTTGTAATGTACAGTTCATTTGCACTTATTTGTTGAAAAAATGCAGGTTTTTTAAGGGTGGAACTGTTCAGTTGAAAAACTATTGCTTTGAAGAACGTTACTCTTTTAAACACAAAAAATCTGTTGAGAGAGATGATTTCTGAAGTGTAAAGTAATTGCGGGAGTGTAAGTTTCATTTTTGAGTGGACAGTTTGAGTGTGGTACAATCTACCCTGGGCTTAATACATTCTTCATTACTTTAACTCTTTTATTAAAGCTTAACTGTTGAAGAGGTGTTAGTAATTCTCAAAGGTATTGTGAGCACAAGGAAGAAAGAATGAATGAGGGTTTTTCGCCTATTCTGTATAGTCAGAATAGACAGTCATGGTGCTCTTAATCTGTGGATGACAAATGTAATTAAAAAGATTTGGAGTAAAAGTTAAATGTATGAGAGACATCACAGTTGAATGGGCAGGTAGAAAATGAATGAAAAGAATTAGAAAAGACTAGAACTGTTCAGAGAGGAACTGAAAGGAGTCTCAAGTAATGCAAAGAGTGACAGAGTAAGGCAGTATTGGTTTGCATTATAAGATGAACATAACGTTCTGATTTAAATACATGAGGATTGAATTAAGCTTTAATTCTCAATCTAAATATTTTTACACAAACTTATGGAGCAAATGCACAGAGGTTGAGAGGATGTAATGGACTGCCTTCGTGTTGAAGACTGTAGCCCTATGGGTTAAACTGTTGTGCTGTGAAATACCCAAAGCTACCAATCTGTCTCTCCTCTGGAGTTCCATATGGCTTAATGTGACATTGCGTAACATTCATTAGTGGTGTGAAGGTTCACTACCATCCTCTAGTGGCAGCCAGGTTTGTCTGTGGCAGTGGTTTAGCTTAGGATACTTCATTCCTATGCAGGCAACAGTTGTTGGGCAAAACTTGTCTTGCAGAATGTGAAGTAGTTGTATTGAATAGTGCTTGGTAGTGCATTATTTCCTTTGGTAAGAAATAATTTTTTTAAATTAAATTAAAAGCAAAAAAAAAGTATTTTACTTGGTTAGTGTTTTGTTCAATCTTTTCACTGACAAAATCACTATTGTGTTGCTTTATTCCAGTGGAAAATGACTACCTGGTGTAATCTTTGTGCAAGTAGCTTACCCAGAGCCAGTAATATTAGCCTTCTTATGGTTTTATCTGAGCAAATTGTGAATCTTAAACATTGACTCAGGAGTCTCGTAAGAGAATCCCAGACAGAGAACCATGGAAAGTCTAGTGACAAATTTAACCTAAAGCCCAGAGACAGTTAGTGTAGCAAGAAGCTTAGAAATAGTGCTTTTGGCTATATTTTCCACTGGTGTTTCTGATCTTTGGTTTGCATTTTTCAGTGCATTTTATATTAAAGATTATATCATATATTTGATTTTTTCCTTGGTGCTTTCCTGAATTTTGAGCAGTTGAAACAGAGCTTATTTTTCAAAATTATTTCTGCTAATGCCCAGAGATTCTTCTTTATATATGTTCTGATGTGATTCATAAGGTCTGCTATGCATTTTTTAGCATTTTACTGGTGCTTTGATCACAGTAGGAAGACTAAAACTGAATTACAGTAAAAATAGAGCAACACCAAAAATTCAATCATTTCTGAATTTTGAACTTTCAAAAGTCACCTAGATTATTTTCTGTTAGCAAATTTTAAGCATGAAAATGAAGACTAATTGTTTTACTGCTTGTTTTTAAACTTGGTGGTTATTTTCTCCAGGAATCCTGCTAACAGGATTCTGTTTGCCAGAAAGAGGTGTCTGGTTTTATCAGCATCTGTCAGAGTAAATCAGAATTTCTATGGAAATTAGCTCATTAGTATTAATTGTTGTCAATGTCTGGCTGATTCATGAGCTGCCTTGCCATTTAAAAAAAATTTTAAAAATCTCTTATTGAAAGCAAAACCTTCCATAAAATTACTAATGACTATTCCTTCAGTCAATTGGGGCTTCAAATAATGACAATAATCAAGCAGTTACCCCTTGTCTTCTGACAGTCCCCGCTTTTGCTGAAACCCAGGTACTGCAGGCTCACTCACATTGCATAGCATATGCCAATGGAAATAGACTGTTTGGATGTATGTGCTTCCTCTGTGGATCATTACTAGTCAGTGTGAGTAATGCCTGCAACATTTTTACTTAATACTGTTTAAAATGTATACCTAAATACATAGTAACTAAATAACAATTCTTCAAATCTCATAAGTTTCCAGTACTCGTTTTTAGCAGACTGTGTACAGTTAAGTTTTGAGAAAATGGTCTCTGTAGCTATCTATAGTAACAAACCTGGTTATTGCTGACATGGTTATTTTTCTTTCATTCTGGATATTTCTCCTGGGCATTTGTAGCAGTAATTTTATAATCACACATTTTTCAAAGTTAGAATTGTTTTGTTTGCAGTTGAAACGCAAGCTTTGTAGAACCTTGGTGAGAAGTGCCCTTGATATTGCAGATCACTTTTACTTCTTCCATATGACTTATTTTCAAAGATTGTCTTTTTAACGAATTAACATCATTATCTGCTATGTAATTTTCTTTGTCCTAAAGATAATATAAACCAGTGATAAGTGAAGTATCAGTCTTTCATATTTTTATAGGTGTTTCAGAGCTCTCTGCCTTCAGTTATAAGTAAGCATGGAAGATAACTTTTGAAAAGCCTAATGCCATAATTAAATGAATTATAACAGGTCTGCTGAAGGATTGTATAAACAGACGTTGATACAGCGCTTACTGTATGTAAGTGTGAGCAACTTAAACTGTAATTCTGCAAAGTATTACAAAGTGTAGAACTGCGTGATTTGCAGGTTTTCTGTTAACAATTAGTTACCATTTCTCATCTTGTACAGAGACTGCTATGTTTGTAATGCTTTCTAAAATGTTTATCAGTGTTATCTCCTAATTTTTATCACTATAAAGGTATGTTTAACTGTAGTAACTTAATACAAGATAGGCAAAATAAATGAGCAGGGTTGTACATAGTACTTGAATTTTTTTTGGCTATTTGTCATTTAAAATAATATACAAATTGCTCATATCGCTCATTTATAAGCATCTGTTCCATTAGAAATTCTAATCATGTGGATGCAGATTTAATTCTGTATTGTAACTTCCTTTTAAGTAAGTGGCTATGAATATTCCAGTGGTTTTGAATAGCAATAATATACTAAATATACAAGCGGATTTAGTATTTGCTTTGCATAGTAATTTCAATCAATAAATAGTGGTTTATGTGTTGTGTTTATTAGAGCTTTAACTGCTAATCTCATATGGAAATGTTGCTTTGTAGGGCAAAATCCAGTGAGAGGGCCTGGGATTCCAGAATGAACTTGTACATTCCTTCAGGGCATTTTTGCAAGGGAGGTTGTTGTGTTTTAAAGGTAGTTGATAAGAGACCTGCACCACCAACCCCAGACCTGCACCACCAACCACCATCATGCATTAGTCTATAGAAGGTATTTGGGTGAACGTACTCCTGTACCACTCCGTACCACCATTTATCCAAGTGAAATTTTTGACCATTTGCAGGATACATTATAAATCAGGATGTCACTACCAGACAATCAGATTTGAACATTCCTTGCATAAAGTAGCTTGCCTCTATATCCCTTAGGAATACATCACTTAACTGTGTTTATGTGACAGTGTTGATATCCCTGGTTTTACATGAAAGTTAGGGTAGCTTGTTATTTATGTCATCATGAATTCAAAAAGTAGGTGGTTGTGTTTTATGTATACTAAAGTTATCTTCTCTGGACAAATCACTCAGAATAATTGAAAGATGTAATTTTATTATATGGCTAGTAATTAAATTTTTTTTCTTTGGATTTGGGCATTGCTACTTCCTCAGGTTTTTTCAGTGTTCCCCTCTCTGAGGTGTTGACAACAGATTAACATGAAACAGAGCTCTCTTGAACCTAATTATGTTATAGCTCATTGTTTTTAGGACCTATAAAACTGTTCACTCCCTTTTTATGAGGCTGTAGTCGAAAGGGAAGGCCATAAACAGTGCATTTTCTCTTTCCTACGGGACTGGAGATTTCATTAGTCGACTCTAATAAAGGCCTGATCCAGCTGCATTCAGACCTGGGAATGAATGCATCTTTTTCAGGAGGTCAGGCAGTAGGGAATGACAGCAGGATAGCTTTTGATCAGTCATAAATGAAAGCCTATTTTCTTTTAAAATTGTTTGCTATTCAAATGTTGACTGAAGACATGCTTTCCTGAACTTCAGAGGAAAGATTTTAAATATTAGGGCATTATTAAAAAACAAAACAAAACTGAGGTCTTTCTATACTTTCAAGCAGTCACTGCTGAAACAAGATTTCCACATCAGCTAAGGGGTTTATTATTATTATTTTAAATCCTCAGAGACTCTGGGGAGGGCTGATGTTTAGCATGTTTAGCCCATATAAATAGTGTGGAAAATGATGCCCTACCTTTATTTCAGTCTATACTGCTTGTGAATTTAAAATTGATACATTCCTGCTAAATATGTTTCTGTAGTGTAGGTGCTCCTTTGACACTTGTTTGGGTTATTTTTAATTTTTGGGTTTTTTATAATATCCAAATATTAAAATTATGGGAATTTTCTAGCAATTTAGTTGGGAAATGTCCTGTAAGATTTAGAGCTTGTTCTTTTCCTTTTTTTGGTTGACTGGGTGTGCAGAGATCTTTTTTATATGTATACTTATTTATGTTTTTGTATTATCATAATATTATTTTCTCTCCTTTCCATGCTGTAAGGTGATGGATAGATTACAGTTGCTTGACAGGAATGCACTCTACTGTCTGTTTTTACGTGCTGGTACTACTAACCTGCTTGTTGCTCTGCTTTACCTCAGGATGCGAGCGGGGGCAGTTTCGCTGTGGAAATGGTCGCTGTATTCCTGCAGATTGGAGGTGTGATGGGGCTAGAGACTGCTCAGATGATACAGATGAAGCTGGTTGTCGTAAGTAAAAAAACTATAGAGCAACTTTTCTGTAATATAAGAGATACTGAGATCCCAATGTGCTCAGCTGTACCTGTGGTACAAGAATGGATATTGAAGGGGGAGAAAACTCCTAGCTGTCTTGAGATGACTGCAAGATCTACTTAAGGGTCTGATTTCTTGAGTCCATTGGCCTTGGTAGTCAGAAAATCAGGTAGTGCTCCATTTCTAACATGACCCAGCCTTCTCTTAAATTTGAGTGTCCAATAATGCAGTTTCATTTGATGACTAACGTTCTAAGTAGATGTAAAAATGTATTGTATTCTATTATTGCAATAATCCTGAATATTGGATGTACATACAGCTACCACCAGCATCACTTGAGCTCCAAATCTTTGGATCTTTCAGGCCTTAGACAACAAGCTGTACCTACTGCACCTTATGTAGAGTCTTGGTTAGCTGTCTAGAGTTGGTCATGTTATCCTCAGTGCCAGCAGCTCAGGGACAATAATTGCATTTAGGTGGGCTGTAATAACCATGCACAAAGATTCTCTCAAGCTGAATGTTAAACAGTTGTGAAAATGAAGAAGTTCCCTCCACGGTCTTGTCAGGGACTTGCCTGCCTTTTACCTTCTTAGTTCTGTAGTGTTCTTTGAGGTCTTGTGGGCTGGTGCAGTTACCAGCCCACTTATAGGTAAGGCCAGTTTTTGCCCCTCAGCTACTGGGGACCGAGACTAATTTATGTTGGTTCTTTTCACATTGGATTGTTTCTTTGCTGCTTGACCAATATAATAGTTGGAGGTAATTCACACAGCTTGGCAGTCTGACCTGTTACTTAGCTCTTTAGCTCCAAAAAACCAGTGCAGTTCTGGATGAAGAATGACTTAAACTGGCAAAACAAAATGGTGGTGTCCTAGAGCTTGCTATTTCAGCTTAGTTCTGAGCTGCAACTGGAAAAAGTGCTTGGGCTTTGAACAAGGAGTGGGTAAAATTCACATTGACTTTGTGAAAGATAAGAAAAAATAACCCCCGACACTTACTACATTTGTCATAGTTATAGGCATGAAGTTAAGTTGTTCTCATTTTCATACATGTGATGAATTAGGAAGATGAAAATGAAACTCTTCAGTTTTTTCAGTTAATTGTGCTTTAAAAAACAATATGTTAATGTGGTATAGGTAGTGGGGCACTTAAGAATCTAGGAAGATAGTTTTAAACTGTTTAAAACTGGCTTAAGGTTAAAATTATATTACAAGATTGTTCTTCAGTTCTTAAAACAGGAATTAAAAAAAGTATGCATGAAGTGCATTTTCTGTAGTATGTGATAGATTTTATCCTCTAATTACTTCACTTCTAATGTAATTGTGTAGGTCTTGACTCTAAATCTACAGAGTGATTTGATTTTCTCCCTTGATGCTTTGTTTACACTGGTAGTTGTGCTTGCATATCATCCCATGAGCATAAAGTGTTTCTAGTTGACTTTGCAATACTGCAAAAACATGACCCTGAGAAAAAAGACAGTTAAGACAAGAGCCCTGTCTACTGGATTGTGTTGTGCTAGTGATTCTTCCCAGGAGTATTAACTAGGGGTGAAGTAAGCTGTAACACAGTTTCAAACATTTATTTTGATCTTTCTCTCTGTTGGCTCCCTGTTTGGCTATTTGAAAAGCACAGAATGGAGCTGGGACAACATTCGGATTGTTCTGACCTGACCCTCATCTTTTGCCTCATGAATTCACAGAGAAGAGTCATGACCTTGTTTTTAAAGTCCTTCTTCCTACCAGGGATAGAGTACCTGTGGTGGAGTGAGAGCAATTGAACAGACCCCTGTGAGACTAGGAACACTAGCATGACTCCATATATAAGTGGAAAAAAAAGAGGTTTGTTCAGAGGGCAGTTCAGAGCCTTAAGCTTTTACTGTGACCTGCCTTCTAGAGGAGCCTGTGCCTCCAGGAGAGGATACAAAACTGAAGATTCATACGCAGAAGTTCACTAAAATGAATTATACCTCTGAGCATCCTTCTGCTGGCCCACTTTCCCTTCCCTGTTTTGTGAAATGCTTCATGTGTTTCGTGGAAGTTATGGTCAATTGACACTTGAACCTTAAGTCTTCTTTCACCTTATGTAATTGTTTTCTTTGAAAGCATTTTTGTAGGTGTCTCTGAAATGACCATTTTTTTTCATTGCTTACACTAGCACAACCTACCTGTGAGGGAAATCAGTTTCAGTGTCAGACTGATGGCGAATGTATCCCACAGTCATGGGTTTGTGATGATGAGGAAGACTGTGAGGATGGCTCAGATGAACATCAACAATGTCGTAAGTATTTAAGTTCTAATGTTACATCAGCTTTGTGAAATAAGGTAATTCATGTAGCGGCATATTGAGAACATACAGAAACAAGCCTGCTGTAAGTACAGCTTTTACCAGAAGAGTCTGGTAAACTCTCTAAAGCAGTTTCTAGAAATTAAATAATCTGAAATAGATAAAATACAGAAAACATGTTCAAAAAGACATCTCCAGGTCTTGAAATCTGAAAATTACTGATGTTTCAGTTAATTAGAAGGAGAAAAAAAGGAGAAAAATATACAGTGCATATTAGTTTTATAGTCAATACAGAATTTAGTAGTTCCAAAAATTGTAAAATACACATAATACTCTGATATTCAAACACTGTCTCAGTCACAGAAAAAAGCTGCTTTATTCATTGCATAACAAAATTCACACTAGCATCTCAGAATTATATATATTAAAAAGTTCATTCCTTTCTAGAAAATTTTGAAGTTTATATGAATATAAAAAAGGAGGAATTATCAGTCAGTTGAAGTAAACATTGCTGAAAATTCTTGTACTGTCTTCAGTGATGCTATTTAATGGCATTATTGTTTGAAATGACCAGAGCCATTCTTATATTCAGATAGGAGAAATACCAAAAGTCCTGGTATGGGGTGAAGGTCTAGTCTTTCATTATTATTTGGACAGCTTAAACTTAGGACATAGTTCCTATTAGTATTTCACTTCAATATGCTAAACAGTGTATTAATCATGTCCAAATTGCTGTTTTAAACTAAAGTGTTTACTGTTCTCTGTATATTTTAGAGCAAAGAAATCATTTAGCAGCCTGACTGCCATAGCAGTATATTTTCAGTATTGATAGCAAGTATAGCAATATCAGTATTGCAATATCAGTATTGATAGCAAGATAAATACTGATAATAAAATGTTTCTAATTTTTTGGAATTTTGTGACTAAGCAGTTTAAGGGCTACATACAGTTAAGTATGTGCTGAAGTGATGAACAGTGAACTGAGATAATTATTGCATCAAATTAGATTCTCCACATTATTGTGTAAGACAGGATGGACAAATGTTACAGTGTTCTGAAGAACTGATTTCTTGCTGCTTCTGGTATTAGAAGTTTCTCTAAATGATGAGGATAAGATTAATCTAATTTCCTTTTGATTCTATGTATAATTTTTGGATAACTTCTTTAAACTGAACAGCTCTGGAGCTACTCACTAACCTCCTTGATTCAGGGGAGGTTCACAGGTTTAAGTTTTTGAAGAATTTTGCGCACAGACTTGGTTTATGCTTTTATATCTTGATACTTGTTCCTGCTGAGGATGGAGAAAATTGGAAATAAGGTTAACAGCCTTTTACTCCCCTCTTCCTCTGAGAAGGTGTCAGCACAACTGCTGATTATGTTTTAACTAAGTAATCTGTAGATAAAAAATGCGAAATGAGCAACAGCTCTGAGTTGACTTTTGAACTGGGTCACTGTAGCATTGTTCTCCATGTACTGGTTAATCATGAGTGTTAGTAACTATACAGTGGCACTCTGATGCTGTTTTTGAGCAGCAGAGTCCTGGTATTTGTTCTTATTCTTCTACAAGGGAGTTTTATCTCTGCTTGGGAGTCCTGGAGGAGCTCTTCCTTCTTGAAAAGTTAAATTTTTTTTCCTGAGGAAAAATAGCCAACAGCTGTTCAAGTCAAATATACAGAACTAAAACAAATTTGTTTTACTTCACTGTCTTGCTCTTGTTTTCCCTCATGACACTGTTATCCCAGGAGCTGATCTTGCTTTGGGAACACTGCAGACAGAAGAAGGAATAGAGAGCCCCTGTAAAGCAGCAGACCAGATGTCAGTGTATAGACTGGGATGGTGTTGAGATATAGCATGAGTTTGAAAGAAACAAATGTGCAAGTGGCAGAAGGGAGGAAAAGTTAGCAGTAATTTTGCCCTTCAGCTATATCTTCACAGATTCAATTAATTTCCCTAAGAAGAACAGAGAGTATAATTTAGCTGTAATGAAATCTAAGTGGAATCCCATGTTAATGTGGTTGCTTTTCACTGATGCAGCTGTCACGAGAAGAGACATAATCTATTAGTTATGAATGTAAAATATTCCTGACTGTTGAGGCCCTGGCTTAATTAGAAAGCAGTGCCTTACCTCCAGCTCTGCTGTGTTTACATTTTGGCATTCTAGTTGACCAAGAAACATAGTTACTGACAGATTTTGACCCAGTAATAGAGAAAACTTTGAAATGGTAAGAACTCTTAATTTAATCTTTTAGGCAGAGCAATCATAGAGAGGTAATTTTTAACCTAGAAGACAACTACTTCAGTGGAGAAAGGCAGTGACCTGGCAGGCTACAGAAGGCCTCATAGAGCTATGTTATCTGCCACGTGCTTGTCAAGTGTTCTTTAATCTTCTTGAGTACGCAAAAGTACAGGGGGAGAAAGTCTTATGCTAGTATTTGTGAGTAGGATGGAGTAGTTAAAGAAGAAGAGGGAAATTATTTTTCTGCATAAAAAATCTTGGTTGGTGGAAAAGACTGCCTGTTTCTTGCAGCGGGAAGGACATGCTCAAGTCAGCAGTTCACGTGTTCAAATGGACAGTGTATCCCGAGTGCATACTGGTGTGATCGAGTAAAGGACTGCACTGATGGAACAGATGAAAGAATCTGCCGTAAGTCTTAACTGTTAGCACTAGATCTGGTTTCATGTCATCTCTCTGTGGCATTTTAATAAATTTGCAAGATTAAAGGGCTTGTTGATGGACAGGATGACCACAATATGCTTCTTGTTACGAGAGTTTCATTTCAGATTCTTTTGTGTACTAGAGCTGATACTCTGATACAAATCCATTATATTGCAGAACTCAAATGCAAATTGCTACCATAAGATCAGGGCTTCTTGTTTGTCATTTTCTGAAAGATAATTAATATTGCATTGGAAAAAAAGCAAGCATGTTTAAATGGCTTAAAACATTGGGAGACTCAGGGCTAACTTTGCCAAATGTTCTCATATTCTTTTTGTATGTTCCTTATGAAATCAGTGGTAGCTATAAGGTGTATAGAAAAGCAGAATTTGACCCCAAATCACTTCTTTGAGGGACTTTGACCCTTTCAAAAACATTTGTATTCTAGACTGCAGTTTCCTGTGGAGGTGAAGCGGCATTGGGTCATACTGTATTTGGATAAGCTGTTTATATTGTGCCAACAAAATGCAGGTGGACAAGTATTTTTTATTCTAACTTCCCCAGAGTTGAGGCTGCCTGACTCTCTGGTGACAGTCTCCTGAGATCCTGGCCTAGGTTGAATACTGATGGAAATGACAGCAGACCACAGAACAAAGGCCACATTTTTCAGAGATACCGTTGCTTATTATCTACACAACAGTGTGTAACAGCATGTCTGTTCATTGTTAGTATTAAGGAAAAGCTTTACACATGTCATGAGTGACATGTAACATATGAGCTGCTATTCTACCAGTTAGAACCTAGTGTGCCTTTGGGAAAGAGACATAACTGCAAACTTTGCTCAGAACCAGACCTGGCATGGGAGGTGGGGGAAGAGGCTAGGATGCTAAGGAACAGATAAAGAAGCAAGAAATAGAATGCTGTTAATGGCTGCACTTTGAGGCAAAAAGGACATATGCACATGCCATGTAAAGGAAAACGAGCATATTGCATGGTCAGCCAACTGTTAGTGTGTTTTATCCCTGACTCACAAGCGGATAAAATATACGCTCTGCAGAATGAAAGGTGATTTAGAACTATATGGTACTCTGGAATAAAAGGTTGCTGGGACAGCCACCTTGGAACTTTTCCATGTGATAGACCCACAACCAATTCTGAAGTCACCAACACACATGGCTAAAGGCCAAGATCCAAAGTACCACATATCTTTGCTGGAAAAATATCTTCTGTAGCTTGGCATTTTTTTCCTCTTAAAGTTTAGAGGAAGAAAAGAGATTGGTAACTTAATTTAGCAGATCTGTGACACGTTAAAAAAAATCCTGAAGAAATTATGCTTGTTTAAAAAATGCTTTATCTGTAAATTAAAAAAGAGGTTCAGCATCTCTGAGAAATCTGTGAGTAGTGATTGAATACAGTGTGGAACAGCCAGATGAAATGGTGTGATCATTATAATGCAGTAAATCTGTGGCAGACTGGGAGTGGAGTCCTAAAGTCAATATTCACAATTCTTTCTTTAGACTAGAAGCCTCTGTGATGCTTGAAAATTGAAATGCACATTTTATTTCATGTTTAACATTCTCAAATAAGTAAATTAAAAGGCAGCTTGGAAAGGGGCCTCTAGATACCTTAACAGTAGCGCTCTACTGCTGTGTGGGAAAGCCAGTCACTGCTGCATCAGCCAGCAGGCCCCATGACTGTTGCGAAGGCAGCATGTTTAGCCCCGGAGAGAGGGACTGCCTCATATCATTCAACAGCCTCTAGTCTGGTTTATTAGAATATGTGTTGACAGTCCCTCTAAGACAGAAGAATGACTGTGACTTGGAACATTGAAAGCAGGAGTGTTGGACTAGTTTAAAGGAATGTGTTGGTGCTGAAGACAGGAGAAACAGGAAGAATGTAATGACAAGACCCTTCCAGACAGACTGCATAATTTTATTGCCTCTCTGTCTTTGCAAGGCCTGCAACTTTAAACAGAAGCTATAAGATAAAATTAATAATTTGGTGATTTTATGATTAACTACACATTAGGGATTAGTGTGTTAGATTTTACTGTTTTGAAGTAGATTCTGATACTTCCTTTGGATATTTATTTTTCCCACTGTTTCATCCATTTCCTTTTCCACACTATCTGATATAAGCAAGTGTAAGAGGAATATCACTATTTTTCCTTTTCCTTTGTCATTACTTTTCCCTTATTTAATTTACTGTAAAAGGTTTCATTAATAAAAATGAAACATCCATGAACAATGAAAGAAAAAAGCTATTTAGAATTTATTCTGTTATTTCATGGAGCATAACAGAATGCAAACTTATCATGTCTGTTTACTTATGCCTTGCACTCACTGATCTGTCTGGCAGCAGATTTAGATTGTAAAGAAGAAAGTTTTGTTGCTGAACAAGTTACGTTTTTTAAGAAACTAGTCAAATGCAAAATGTCACCAATATGAAGTAACTCAGCAATTAAATATGAAAAAATAGAACGAAGGAGTTCAAAGCCTTAGTCCATTTTACTGCTAATGGGATTAACAGCAAGGGAAAACTACCCATGCAGAGGCTAAGATAAACATCAGAACAATTTTTCAGCTACAGGTCATGTAATTAGTGCATTGAAGCTGTTTTAATTTCATAAAACTGTGGTTTTAGAAATTTTCTTTAAATATATGTATATAATATGTATGTATATAATATAAATATACTATATTTATATATATATAAATATATATACTATATTTATATTTATATATAATATAATATAAATATAAAATATAAATATAATATATGTAATATTTATATTTATATATAATATAATATAAATATAAATATTAAATATAAATTTAATATATATGTATATAATATAAATAAATATCAGGTTGTTTTTCTAGCTTAAATAGTCGGCAGCTAGCAAATACTTTCTTTTTAAAACTTTAGAAATGTAAAATGAAATGGAAGACTCTTCGGGGTAGCAAATACTTTTTGGGAGTAAGCAGCCAATACTGGTGTCATTTTTCTGTGTTACATACTTTATTTCTTTCAGTTAAATGTAGAATTCTCTCTCCTGCCTCAGCTTCATAGTTGAAAAATGAAAATCCCAGCCATGTCCATTTTCCTTTGCTGTGACTGACAGAATAACCTTCCTGGATACAGCTCTGGCAGCTGAGCACTGCACTGAGGCCATAAGGGAGAAAGGGGAAGTATTTTAAAGATGTGTTGTTTGAGGCTGATGGGCTGAGTGCAGGCCCAGAAACTCTGGATTTTTGATTCTAATTTTGATATTGAGTTGCTGCCATGGGTCAACTGCCTAGCCTGCTACCTGTTAATTCCTGCCTTTTGCTTGCTATGCTAAATAGCTGTTGTGGTCAGGAAGTGGGCAGCCAGGTCTGGGATGAGTTTGTGGAGAGCAGGGTGAAAGTGAACAAAGATCAAGAACTGAAAAGATCGTAAGAGGTGTAGTCCAGGAAGGAAGAAAAGGGCCATGGTCAGAGGCTGATGTTCTTAATGTTAGACAAATTACATGTAACAGCTACAGGACAAGACAGAAGAAAATCTCTCCACCAGGGAGAGCTTGGGACAGAGAAGTAGTAAAACTGGAGCAAGGTAGGGAAGGCATCTGAAGACTAGAGTTGCAGGGATTAAAATCAGGAATTAAGACCAGGAACGAGGGTCTGGTCAGTCTGCCAGCTCTCAAAGCATCCCTGCTATGAACACTACCTGATATTGTGTAGCTCATAGGACTCTTGGGCTTGGGGTAGGTCCTCTTTCTGGTGTCTCTGACAGGCTATGAGCCATGTGGGCAGTGATTTGCCCACTGTGAGGTGGAGACTCATGGCAGTGAGTCAAAGAGTTTTGATTAATTTTATTTTGTAAAATGTTTTGAAAGGTTGCTGCAGTAAAAGAATGACACTTAGAAGTAGGAAATGGCTTTTTTTTTTTTCTTTCTTCTTCTCTTGTAACATAGGTTAGGGTTATAGAAGTTTATACTTCCTGACCGTGTGACAGAAATCAGTGTCTCCTGAATTAAATACCAGTTGTAACTCTTTCCTGTTACTGTTTTTGTATGGATTTATTTCTAGCTTGCAGAACAAAAGTGTCAGGCAGAGAGCAAAATAATGTAGGTTTAGTAATTCCTGTGGCATAGCTTTCTAATCCATCTGTCACTGACCTAGAAAACCCCAGCATGTCTGAATCCTAGAAAAAGAACCCTTCCTTTGGTTTTCTATGTAGTTCTAAGTCACTCACAGGGTGCTGACACTTTGTCCATGAGCCCCCTAGCTGTGGAATTTTATACCCAAATACATTGTTCTGGAATCAGGTGCATACAGAGAAATCTGAGTTAAAAAAGAAGTCAAATAAAAGCTAGGAAATGTTTATTGTGCAAGCCCCAAATGCAGTGACTAATGTAAGACCTTCCCACTTAAATTCAAAGTGTCATGATACTTTCCAGACTCTCTTTGCTGGAGAGCTTTGAATTAAGCTAGATTGTATAGGTCTTCCAATTTAGGGGGCTCATCCCATTCCTACCCTCCCCACTGCCGATGTCCAGATTCTTCTTTTCCTATTCAGAACTTTCCATTTGGTCATAGGGAGTAGAAGAACTCAGCTCAGCTCAGTCATTACTAATGTTTTCTAAATTTTGGAGAGAAAGAAATGGAGTTTAAGTCCTATTTTATTAGGTTGTGGGTTTTTTGTTGGTTTGGGGGTTTTTTTGTTTTGTTTTTTAAACTGCAGGAACAGGCTCTCCTTCATTTTCAGATATTCTAATATTGTTATGAAGTTCAGTTTTGGTTTCCTTCATTCTCTCAAGATCGACAGAGTCCACCACAAACACAATGCTGTAGCTGCATCTTGTGTGTGATTTCCACAGGTGCCCTAGCTAGAAGCTGGTGGAAAGCATAGCACAGTGGTCAGCCCTCACAGAAGCCAGCATGTCTTGCTTGAATCTATCTTTGTCACTTCCCCTCCCATAAAAGTGTGGGTGGCTATCCCAGTTACTGTGGAACCGCCCTGATGCCATAGATGCTCCTGAACCCTGCAGTGCATTTGCTAGTCTTTGGTGTAACTCACAGCCCTGCCATTATTCATGAGGATTAGTTCTTAATGCTCCAAATAATTAAAACCATTTTATTAAAATAATATGCTGTATACAATGTACAATGCACAATGCACTGAAAAATATCTTTCAGATCAGTGAGAAGACTGTGATCAGAACTATAATTTTCTAAGTTTGGTCTTTAGACAGGGGATTGGGAATGGGATTACCTCTGCATAGTTTAAAAGTTAAATTCATCTCCATTTTGCTTTTCAAAGAATATTCTTGCTCTCCAACTACAATTAAAATAAATAATATGTACAGCAAACAGATCTGAAAAGACAATATGGCAAAAGAAGTATTGTTCACATTCTAGTAAACCACCAATGTAGTCAGAATGTGCATTTTGAAGTGTCTTCAAAACACCTTTACTTATTGCCCTGCTTGGTATTTTTGTAATGATTTAAATTTATACACTAGATTATATATATAATAAAGATTTTTCCAGGCTTGCTGCAGGAGAAAAAACTTTGACAAGGTCTCCCTTCTTCTAAAGGAGTTTAATATAAGCTTAAGAAAATCTTACTCCTGATTAGATCCTTAGTTTGCCTGGGTATTTGTGAAGAAACAGGCAGTGCAAGGCAATGGGTTCAACTTCCTATTTGTTTGATATTCAGTCCATCAGAAACAGTTTGGAACATCACTGGAGGTGTTTCTGTGGGATATGAAGGAAGATAAGGAAAATGACAAAACTGTCCATTATAGATCTCCTTAAAAGTTTTCCCATTTCAATGCAGTTACAAAACAAATGCCTTTTATTGTTCTTTTTCTTACATGTGCCCCATAATATTTACAGTACTCTTGTACTGCTGTAGCTATTTCCTGCTCTGCTGTGGAACTCCTGATGGTTCCTCCCTGTTACAGCTTCTCTTCTTCCAGACAGGGAGAAGCACTGATTCCACAGTGAGCATAAAATGCCCCAGGTCAGGCCTTTCTTTCTGTAGACAGAGTTAAGACTTCAGAATCCATGCTGTTTCTAAAGCTTTCTGAGTTGTTCATAAGCCTAACCCAAGCAAGAAAAGGATGAGATGTCTGTTAGGAGTTTGTCCGATTGACAAGTGGGGCTTAAGGATGCTAATCATGTTTGGGGCATGTGTTGGCATTATCAGTGCAAGCTTTTGGAATGGAAGGTCTGGAAACTAGCACCAGAGGCCACAGGTAGGAACACTGTAGCTGGAACCTTGGTAATCTGCAGCTACTGTTCTCTGATTAGGCACATACTCTTCCTACCTGACAGTTGTGGACTTAAATTAATTGCGTGAAATGAACGAAATGTAAATGGATCTCGATCAGGGAGATAGTCTGGCTAGACTTGTAGTGGATGTCAACACAGCTGTTTATCCTCTCGTATTAAGAACTTAACAGTCAAAATCATGTAAGCCTATTCCATAGGTGATTGAAGTTTAGTGGGAATGTGATGATATCTAGAACAGCAGAAGCAAGCAAAACAGTTTGCCACTGCCTGGAAAAATTGCAGCTTTTCTGACTTCTGCTTGAGTGATTTTATAATCCACGTTTTGAATTCCAAGAGTATGAATTAAAATGTGCCTAAGTGAGAGCCTGCTCTGTCTGCTTTATTAACTCGTGTTCAGAAGTAAAATGGGATAAGAATAAAAACTGAAAATCGAAAAGTGCAAAATGAAATTTGGTTATTCTGTTTCTTGAGTTCATTTATCTACCTGTATTTCCATACACAGGGAAAGGTTCAATAAATCTCACTTCTAAAAATAGCAATTATTTGCTTTCATACTTGCTGTTTGCCTGAAATAAGTAACTTTTGTCTACTCATATTCTCTTGCTCAACTGTAGCATGTGCATATGCTTAATTTGTTGGATAGTTCCACTGAACTCATTGACTGCTTTTATGCATAAGTATTTTCAGAATTGTTTATAAGTTGTTTGAAATAATCCCTTGTGTTGGCTTGTAGGCCATCTACAAAAATAGAACAGCCAGAAACTGAAAAATCATTAATTCTGCAGAATCTTTTTTGCTTTGGGAAGAGGAAGACAAGTAATAAACAACAGAAGTCCTAAAGTTGATCATGGACTTGGCTTAATTAGAAAAAAACATAATACCTAAAGTCTCTGAGTTTGAGAAGTCACAACATTTTAAGAGGACCTAGGAATTGTAAATTTCAGGAACTCCTTTTCTACCTAAACACTTTTGTTAAGATCAATGAAGTGTAAAACTGAGGTACAAGTAAATAAAATAAGTGTTCACTGCTTGATCTCCTTTTGGGTTGCTTTGTTTTCTATGATATTGTAAACCATTTGGGTTGTAAATCTTTTTGGGGTGTGGGAGGACATCCAAATTTTCCTTGTTTCTTGTGAGGTTTTGTAGCATCTATGTAGAGAAAATTCTTAAATATCTGTTGGAGGACACAGTATACTGGATAACTCGACTGTTCGTCAGTAGTAGTATGGGAAGTTTTATATTCCTTTTTTGTTTTCCTATAAATCAAGATATTCTGTTGACACTGGATATATATGTCTCATTATACTCTATAGTCTAACATTCATGCTAATACTGAAAGTTTTCTTCTTGTAGATTACCCAAGATGTGAACAGTTATCCTGTGCAAATGGAGCATGTTTTAATGCAAGCCAGCGATGTGATGGCAGAGTTGATTGCAGAGATTCCTCTGATGAAGCTAATTGCAGTAAGTACCACATGCAGGGTGATCCCAAACAAATACGCTTTATAGACCCTCTTTTAAAGGTAATGACTGTAGTTTTCTAACAGTTTTTCTATATGTCTTTCTGTGCTAAAATCTCTTTCAGCACATGGATGTACCAGTATGCAGTTTCAGTGTGCTAATGGAGAATGTATCCCACGAGCCTTTATCTGTGACCATGATGATGACTGTGGAGATAGGAGTGATGAAAACTCTTGCAGTATGTTTTTGGTTTTTTTTCCCCACTTTCTTTAGCTGTTTGAGTAAGAACTGGTTCAAGCAGATAGCAGGAAGTAGATTGCTTGGCCATACAGCCATCAAAAGCTAGCCACAGTTCTACATGGACTTTTTTGTATGGAAAAATGGAAATTGCAGTGTTGCTTTGATAGACTTTTTTCAGGTTGTCTTTGCTGGTAAGTGCCTGGGTGTGTGATTACTATTTGGATTTGCTGGATTCAGTGACAGTTTGCTGCTTAACACATATAGTTTCACTTCTTCATGTTGTCATTTTCTTCAGTTGAGCATAACCCAAAGGTAATACCTTCACTCTGAAGTCTCAGTTAGATGCAGCATTCTGTTGGTTTTTTGTCCAAATTTGTTTGGCTCTTTTTCGCATTTTTATTTTCCAGTAGGTGGAATGGATCTTCTAGAATTATTCCCAGTGACTAATGTACAACTTTACAGACAGATAACTGTACAGATAACTGTCCTTTAGATATTCAAGTAAGGTATTTAATTACACTGTTCCATTTCTGGAAATTTCTTGCTCATTCTTTTCTTAATGATCAGAGTATCCCAAAGTATTGCATCTCAAGGCAGATTCATGGCTGTAGAGTTATCAGTTGTGTGAGCTATATATTTAAAAAGGTCCCCCACTGATTATAGGATCTAAGTTAGTTTCATATTCTGTATTGCAGGAAGGCCATGTGTTACCATTTAGTTGCTCTCTCCTACCAAGGACCTCACACGAATGTGATTTCCCCCCCCGAATATTTCTTTTGTGTCTTTGGCAATGCTCGTTCTTTAGAGGACCCACAAATATTTCTGAACTCTTAACAGGGAATGCTTCCCAACCATGGAGGTCTTTGACATAAATGTTCTTTTTTTTTTTTTTTAATCTGTTTCTCTGAGTACAAAGCATATAAATGTTTTACCTTCTGATGTCTTGAGTATCATCTCTTTGTCATGTCCGCCTTCAGGAACCTTGTTAGTAAGGTGCTCTGCAACTAGTTGCACAATTAATTGAGAAATTTAGCATTCCCTTTCATTTCTGTAAAGAGCCAGAGTATTATAAAATAAAGTTCATACCTAAAACCAGGGCAAACCAGCAGTGTCTACAATATATACAAGATATGGAACTGGCTTAGTTTTTCAGGAGAGATTGTAAATGACTATTCATCTATGAGACAATATTACTATTTCTAACCTTTTAGTCACTTAGAATAGTTAGGTTTTTCTCATGTTTCTTTCCTTAGCTTATGCAACTTGCAGAGGCAACTTCTTCACTTGCCCAAGTGGCCGTTGCATTCATCAAAGCTGGATATGTGATGGAGATGATGATTGTGAAGATAATGAAGACGAAAGAGGATGCGGTATATACTAATGCTAACTTACGCTGACATCTTCACAAGACCTTTCTAAGCTGCTTCTATGAAATCTTGACCAATCAAGTTGTTCTGAATCCATTTTAATTCCGTGAAAACCTTAGAATTTAATCTTCACCTGTTCTGTTCTTTTTTAACTTATGCAATACTTTCTATTGTGTGTGTGAGAGTTACTGTTGTGATACTGAGTATGATGCAAACTGCATTTAGCATATGGCAACATCTTTTTTTCTTTTTTATATATATATATATTTTTTTCCTTTGGGAGATTTTTCATGTCATCTAATAAGAGACATGAGGATCCTAATCGAAATCATTTGGTTGAAAACGAAAATATCTCAGTTCCTGCCAATATTTATCATGTGAGAAACAGAAATTTTAATGAATGAAAGTGTGGGCTTTTTTTCTTTCATTGGCCTTTTTTAGGAGGAGCATTTTTCTCTTTATCCAGACAGCCTTTGCATGTTATGAAACCCACAAAAGTATAGTCCTGTTTCTGGTGCACCAGTTAGCCTAAAGCTAAGTGGTTTTACTGTTTCTAACAACACAGAAAACGAAAAAGATTTATATGTCTGCACAAGTATTGTTTGCATTGTACTTTGAAGGCAAAAGAAAACATGACAAGGAAGTATAGATGATGTTTCTTTTATAGTCCTTCCCAAGTGTATGCAGGAACCAGAAGCTGAATAGTGAAGGACAGAGATACTTTGGGAAGCTGTCAGAAAATAAATTCTACATATTATTTGAAACATACTCATCAATTATTCTTGTTTTTCTTTTCCATAGAAAGTGGTCGTCATGAATGCTACCCAGGAGAGTGGGCCTGCCCTGGGTCAGGGCATTGCATTCCAATTGGGAAAGTGTGTGATGGGACTGCAGACTGCCCGGCAGGAGAAGATGAAACTAATGTCACTGCGGGCAGACATTGCAGTATGTATTAGGATCAAAAGCATACACAGAATAGCAGAAACATCAGCATTGATATCTTGTTACATTCACCTTTTGTCTCCTAAAAAAAGTGATATATTGGAAGGTCACTATTTTTGTTGGCACTGTTTTGGCTTGAAAGAGGCATATATGCTGCAGCGAGACCATTCCTTTTGTACATCTGTATATGAAGTTTCACAAATAAGGATTTTAACTCACTCTCCGTATCCTAAAATATGTTCAAGAAGGCAGGGAAAGGTCTGCTATATGCCTTTTTTGTTTTATTATCTGTTTTTCCTGTTTGATAAGTAAGAAGGAATGCTGTGTACTGATTGGAACACAGGACTGAATTAGTGTATCCTGAGCCTTGGCTAACTCACCTAGGTTAGAGTTTTCAAAAATATCTTTTCACCTGGGATGTCTGATTCTCCAGTTAGTGGTATATCAGGTTTTCTCTGTTGGAGGCAATGTGCATGCGTAGTTCCTGTTACTTTCACTCTTATGAACCTTGATTCCCTCTGAGAATCAGGACCATGCTATTTTACATTTTTAATTTCTAGGAAGAGGAAAATTCCTATTAATAAAATAATGACTTTTGGAATAGGAGGGCAGAAAAAATAATAGGAAATCAAACCTTATTGTAAAAAGGTGTTGCTTGCTTTGCCGAACGGTTTAGTAGTAACATCAGATGTGGGCTGCAAAGCAAGCCATTTAACAGAAGAAACTGAGGAAAAGGAGGATGGAAAGGAAGGAGGTGGAAGTCAGCAAGTGCTTTACAATCATAATTTGATCACCTATCACTGAATTGTTTATTAGATAGTAGTACAAGGAAAGGGCGAAGTGGTGAAGGAAAAAGGAGAAGAAAAGGGTGAAGAAGAGTTTCTCCACGGACACAACCCAAGTGATATATTCTAATGTATTGGAGTAATATAGATATTCTTCTTAATATAATGTAGTGGTTTTTTTCTGCATAGAAGAGTAAATGATGAGGTTACGTGCCAATAGATGGAGCTTGAGGATGAGTTGTTCACAAGTAGGTCTTGTGGAAACAGAGAAGGGTATAGTGCATTGCAGATGGCTTCCTCTTTGCAGCTTTTTACATGACACTTATCAGTGGTGGTTCATATAAGACTGATGCTTATCCTTTAACTTTGTTCTGAAAACCTATTAGGAACAGTAGCTTGTCTTCTGGCTTCCATTTCCTTGCCTGCATGTATGTCAGCATATGTGATTTTATGAAACTTTAGTCATAATTTCTTGTGCAGATTTGTTTTAAGAAGCTGTTCCTGAAATTGTGGACTCATTATAGAAAGCTTTGTAACTGGTAGTAAGGCAAAAAGCTCTTCTACTGGTAATACGTGTAATCGTATTTCTGAACTATATTATTTCCTTTTTAGATATATCGCACTGTGCTGCTCTGAGTTGCCAGTATCGCTGTCATTCTTCCCCATCAGGAGGGATGTGTTATTGCCCTGCAGGATATACAATAAGTAGCAATGACAGTCGTACTTGTATTGGTAAGTGAAGTACAGTGACTGCAAGTATCTAGTACCTTCTCAGAGCTCATTGGGAAAGTTTGGATTCCAGGAAGGCGTGTAAGTTCCAAATGGGTGGATGTGCTGGCAAATAGAAAATCTCAGGTGTCAGCAAAAGAATAAAAATCTAAGCAGTACAATAGCAACATGATGACACATAAAAACCCAGAAATGTATCATAAAGATCTCTTTCAATAAGACTGTTAGAGACATAGTGAGAGCATGATTATGTTTAAAAAGATTTATTCTTAGATGGCTATTTTATTATCAAATTTTTGTACAGATTTTTTAGTGGTTAGATGAGAAAAGCTTGTTTCTGCTCCAGGGATATGTGTTATTTTATGCTTGGAAAAACAGTTAATGATATTGAAGTGTTTGGTACTTTTTGAAAGTGACTGTATACGAAGCCAGTAGAACATTGTACTTCAAAGTGAAAAGGGTGCTTTGTATTTGCACTGTGGGAAGGCTGTATCTCCTATGAAATTTTAGTATATACATTAGTTACATGAAAATGAAGAATATTTGCATGAATGTAAAGGTGAGTTGAGGTATTTTGGTGTTGCATTTCTATTCTGTATCTGTGGTACCTTGGTAGGACAAACCCTTCATTGTACAAATGTTTTATCTTGGTAACTGGAAATACAGTAACTTCAGAACCATGAAGTTTAGCACTGCCTAATAAAAGAAACTGGTTAAATATCTGTTACAGGTTTTCAGCCTAAGCTATGGTGTTTGTCCTATTAAAAGTATTCCAGGTGCTGAGTCTCTAATGAGATTTCTGTATTTTCAAGAATACTGGTTGGCCTAGGGCTGTATGGGCTGCAATGACAGCATGGTTGCTCTTAATAGGAGGAATCAATGCACTGACTCCAGGCACAAAATTTGCTCTGTTCTTTCACTCTTATGTGGGAAATACATGAAGGGCACATTCACAGACCTGATGCAGTCTCAGTGAGTCTTCTGTCATTTGACTTTCCTTTAAACCTAGCTATCTGTTTCTGGTTTGTAAATCTGAGTCAATGTATTTTGGTTTGCTGATTTCTAGGCATATATTTGTAGTGGGAGCAAGACATGTCATGGGGGAATGGCTCACAGTTAGTAGTGTATAATTCCACATCTTAGTTTAAGTCAGTGTTATTGGTTTAGAGGCCAGAAGAATTAAACTATAGTGTTAGCAAAGTCTATTACTTTTTGACATGATAATCTTTTCGATTGGTCTTCTCTATATTTACTTCTGGCTCACTATGTACTGAAGGTTTTTAACACATATGAAGCTGGAAAGCCACTAAGAACAACTTTTTTTTCAGTACCAAAATGTACTATCTAGAAAATATTTCATTTTCACTTATCTGTTAATAAATTTTTAAAACCTGAAGTTCCAGTAGGAAGAATATTTGAGATCTCATTTTCTCCTTTTTTTGGCTTAACAGTAGAATTACCAGTTTCCAGTGATATAATGTCTTGGTTCTACTCGGTTTTCAAGTGAAGGAGGTCAGACTTTTAATGTCAAAACCATCTGTTAAGTAGTCTCAGAAATCTCCTGGGCTTTAGATAACCCCAGATAGAATGAAACACCAGACAGTGTTCAGATATGATTTTTTTTTTTTTAAAGAAAATCAGAATTTAAAAAATCCGTGTTTTTAAAAGATGGCTAGTTAAATATTTCACAATTTTAGAGTGAAAAGATTCTGCAGCATCCTTGGAAATTGTTTGTAGAGCACGTTTGTGAGAACTTGCTGGCTCTTCCTAGCTGTAGACCTTACCTATATGGTATTTTGCATGCCAAAGTGAACTACTTCGTACTTTTTGCTGAGTGGTTCTGGTGCACAGTCAGCTTTTAATTGGAAATCAGACACCTGTTAGCATGGAACGAAGTCTGAACTAGTAAATGTTGCATTTTAGCAGGACATATTAGTGTGAGCACTGCACTAACATAAAGGTAGGACTTTCTTTCAGAGTGGGCTTAAATCCAGCCAAATGTGTGTGCAAAGTGTACAGATCTGCTGCAGGAAGGATACTGCATAGACATATTCTGTATTGTGGAACGTAGACAATGACATCCCTTCCAGTGATTTTTCCTCTTCTCCTGACAGGTGTGAGGTCGTTTTTTCTTGGCAGGGCGAGGGTATGTAGGTCCCTGGGCATCAAACATCAGTTGTTTTGTTATCCAGAAACAGAAAATTGAAACATTTGTGGGAAAACATACAAAACTTCTTTCCCCATGCCACAGTTTTGCAAACAGATAAAAGGCAAGCAGAGGGAACGAACCTGCAGCTTCCCAAATATAATGACATCCCTTTTATACAAAGCATTGTTTATAAATATGCCTTATTCACTGGGCAGATTTTGATGACTGCAAAATGTGGGGTGTCTGTGACCAGCTGTGTGAAGATCGTGTGGGACATCACCGGTGCCACTGTGTGGAAGGTTATTTCCTAGAGCATCATCGGCATTGTCGGGCCAACACTTCAGGTTAGTGTGCAGCAGTGCAAGTCTCTTGTGTTGTTGGGCTAATAGATAGAGTAAGGTAAAATGGTGCTGTTTCCATGGCTGTGCCATACCACTGCATTTGATTTGAACTTAATTCTGGCCTTAAGGACTTAAGGTCAGGACAGCATTCAGAACATCAGCAAATATCAAGAGACTCTGCATCTGCTGGCACCTGTAGGCTGGTGGAGCTGACTGCCTCATCAGGGATGCTTCTCCTCAAAACAATGTCTTCTGGGCTCCAGCACTTTCTCAGCATTCCTGACTTCCGCAGAGTTGGGAGGCTGTTGCCAGATCCCTCCTTAATAAACAAAATCTCACTCCTGTGGGAGGCAGTTTCCTGACCTGCTCTCAGTGGAACTCAGTGGGATCAAGAAATCAGGAAACCCCACTTTTTCTAGAAGGACCGTGCCATGCGAGAAGATGGTTTTGCTGAATGGTGAGCTCAAACACTTGTCTGTAAGAGAAACCATGCTTCTGGCTTCTAGTGTCCTGGAGTCTGAACTCTGCAAGAATGCTTGCCTCACACAGAGTGTCGTTCCCCATCAACAGTAGGCAGCTGTTTCTGGTTGTTCACCTCCTGCTCTGTTCTGAAAGCAGGCCTTGGAAGCTGTTCTTTGTGGAGATCTAACAGCCTAACAGGCTTTTGTCTGAGGCAGGTGTTCCTGCCTGCAGGAACTTAGTGGGAATGGGAGTCCCTGCTTGGCATAACTGATTAGCAGTCTTGCTTCTTAGAAAAGCATGAACTGCCCAGTTCCCTCCCCCTTCCTTCTTTCTTCAGCCACATCTGCAGAGCAGTCATCATCTCGCATTTTTCTAAGTATGTCCTCAAAAAATAGGGATTTTTTTCTGAGTTAATGAAATATGCTTGACTGTATTAAGACATGCATATGCCAGCACTGGGAAAGATTGTTTTGTTTCCAGAAAAATTCTGTATCTTTCACAAGAACCTTTCCATGCAAATTAGCATGACACTTGGGCCAGTGAGTTTTGCAAAGTGTTGATTTTCTGTCTTATTGATGGGGGAATTTCATACCAGCTCTCAATCAGTTTCCCTGGATAAATTTTTGCTTTAACTGAGGAGGAGTTTTTGTGTAGGGTGAATAGGATTTGGACTGAAATATATTCTTGTCAGACCTACGCCAAGCCTTTCAATAGGCATCTACTTTGAAAGTAAGCTTTCCTTCAAAGGCTTGCTGGAATCTCCCTTCTGTTGTAAGGTACAGCAAAAATTTTCTGACAAGGTGAGAGAATGAAGAAGGTGGATAGGATAGATCAGTAGATAAAAAGATAAGAAATGTGGCCTGCCTGCTAGAATCAAGGAATATCTGAACCTCATGGGGCAGAAAAAACTTAAGAAAGTTTGTAGTTTGATTAAGGGAGCTAAAGCAAGGAAATAGAAGAGCAGAAATAGGCTTTGGGAGTTTTGATGCACAGGGCTTTTGTAAAGGTTTTACCTGGTAGGGCTTTAAATACATACTCCTGCCTGGTTTTCTCCAAGTCTAGAAACCAAAGGCAAATCAAAGCAAGTTAATACTCACATAGAAACGTTTATGTTGATTGTAGTCTGAGCATCTATTTAAACCTTTGTGCCCATTGTGTATGAACCAGTATGTATATATTTCAATGCCCCTTTGCAAAGTAGCTTGCCTGCAGAGTAGTCATATATTTGTCACCCCTGCTTTCAGCTGGTGTTGCATCAATTATTTTTTCCAATGGCCGTGATTTACTGATTGGAGATCTTCATGGGAGAAGTTTTCGTACTTTGGTGCAGTCACAGAATCGTGGGGTTGCAGTTGGAGTGGACTTTCACTTTTACCTGCACAGAATCTTTTGGACTGATACAGTGCAAGATAAGGTGGGTAGAAATTTCAAGAAGAATTTATTTTTTGTTTTTGGAAGTAGAGAACTGCAAAGGCAGAATGTGTTGATAGGCCTTCATTTTTGAGAGCAGAAGCTGGCTGTATTTTTATTTTCTAACAAAAAAGCTCCTTGAAATGTTTTTATGTTAATGACTGCGTTTTTCAAGCTATACTATTACATGTGACATATTAAACAAAGAATCCTATTATATGGGAATGTCTTGAGCAACTTTTTTACTCAAGATGGAGTCCAAAAAACTAATTAAGAGAAATAGTAGACATTCTTTCAAAACTGAACAAATTTTTCTTGGTAATTTTTGAAACATGATCATTTAAAATGTAAAAGCTGTCTGCCTTCCAAGATGATAAAAATCAGATTTCTTCATATACTTCAAATGGCACTCTAATGGGGCTTGGATAACAAATATTGACAGTATTTTGTGTAATGAGCCAATATTTTGTTACTTTTTTTTAGGAGGAAATATTTTAGCTTCAAGATACAGTAAAACCGAGTGATTTTAAAAAACAGTCTAGAGGCCCTTGTGAAAGTCAGACTTCACCCTTGTTCTTTTTCTCTGTGCATAACGTACTGAAACAAAGAAAGTCCCAGGTCAAATGTTAAAACTCCACAGTCTTCATCCTCATGATGATTGACATGCAGAGTGAAGGAGAAACCATGGTGTGCCTCCTGCTGACACCAAGTGTGGATTAATTTGGTGGCACTGTCGTTATTCTGAATGTACACATAAACTGTAAACCATAGTGTCTGCTACAGGGCCATGTTGGTTCTGTTGGAAAGCACACTGTGTGGCTGTCAAGTAGGGCAGGATTTATAGGCACAATTTTTGACCTGTTCGCAATTCTGCCATTTTTACTTTCACTGCAGTGGGTTCCTGTTACTGGGAATTGCATTGAAAATGGCTGAATTAAGTCAGAGTCAAATCTGAACTTTCATGAGGCAGGAGATGTATGCTATGCCTCTAAAAAGATAATATGGGGTTTTTTACTGCACACCCCAGATGCCCAGGACTGCCTTTTTATCTGCTCCAAAATAGTTAAATCCTAATTAATTAATTAGGATTAATTAATCTAATTAAGTCCTAGCTAGAATACCCAGATAAAAACAATGATAATAAGAATTTTCTTATACGATGCATATCTCCACCTGATGTCTTAAAATAAAAGTGTTATTAGGGGATTTGTTTTGGTTGCCTTTTTTTTCTTGTTTTTTTTTTTTTTTCTTTTTATTTTTGTTGTTAGGATTCAGATGTAAACTAAACCAGAAAATTGTGGGTTGTGTTCTGTATCATCTTTATCTCACTTAGTGTACTGCCTGATAACCTAATGCCCATAAGCTCTTCCTTCAACAAGGTTTCCAAAGAACAAAGCTCTTCCTTCAACAAGGTTTCCAAAGAACAGAATAGACAGTTAAGTGGTTTGCTTCATTATTGTTGCCTGGATCTGAAGGATATTTAAAATGATATAACTATTTCAGCTCTTATTTTTCTTGCATATATTTAGTTTTGGTAATTTCTATTTTAATTTAAATACATTCCAAACCTCATGCTGTTGTTCCAAAAAAGGTAGTGATTCCTAGCTCAGTGTTATAATAATGATTACTATATATATAAAATTATTGTCTCTATACCGTTTGCTTCTGAGCTTGCTTGCTTGCAAGATAACAACACTATTTCTTCTTGAGTATGTTGCTGATAAAATTAGCCTTAACTAAAGGAGACCAGAAGCAATGCTGAACCTTCTCCTTTCTGTCAGGAAGAGCTTTCCCTCTCTTCACTTTGTAGTTTCCCCTTAGTGGTTGTTGCAGTAAGAGCTCCCCCTCTTGTTCCTGGTCACTGATGAGAGCTTTGCTAAAGCATGTTCATTTGTTTTCAATTCATGAAAATACTGGTTTTGCTAGATTCCAGGAAAGCAAGATGCACTTTCCTCATCTGTTTGAGGAGTTTATTAATCCAGCAATTAGTTATGTTTGCTAAAGCACAAGGCTGTTTAGTCTGTTAGAAGGCGAGCTTCCTGTAGTTTTTGCATTGTTTTCCAAATTTTTGCAAAAATTCCCTAAGGTAAGGAATAGCTTAGTGGGTAACTTCGTTGCAGCTAATAGCCAATTGTGGATCAGGGCTCAGTGTGATGTTAAAGGACAAGTGCCATTTGTTTTGTGATTAGCAAAACATCATGTGGGCACTGACAATATTTATATTTTTTTCAGGTTTTTTCTATTAATATTGATGGCTCTGATCTCCAAGAAGTTTTAAATGTTTCAGTTGACACACCTGAAAATCTAGCAGTGGATTGGGTTAACAATAAACTATATGTGGTTGAGACCAGTGTGAACAGAATAGATATGGTTAACTTGGATGGAACAAACCGTGTGACTCTTATTGCTGAAAATCTTGGAAATCCTAGAGGAATAGCACTTGATCCAACCGTTGGGTAAGTGATACATGTCAGGTAATGGTAAAAGATGTCAGAAATTCCTTTATTCCCATGTGAAAGGAGTAGAACTAAGAAATAGCTAGGGTCGTCATTTTAGAATTAAATATAGAATGTTTTAAACACTTACATTCTGTCCTAATCTATTCTACACCTTAAATTGTTATGAGAGGGCTATGCACTGCTTTTATTGCCAATGTGCAGGATCTTTTGTATGGCTAGAGTTGTATGTGCATGAGCACCTCTGAAAATGGGCGGACTGTGGAATTGCCCTGCAGATGTGTAGAAGTTATCCTGAAGGATTTCTGTTGTGATACCATCCACAGACCTCCTACTATTTGAAATAAAGTGGTGGAGTGAAGCCAGGGAAAATAGTGTCTCCCAGTCTGACAGGCTTCAAAAATTACATGAGCCATGAAAACTTGGATCCTTAGAGAACGGGAAGAGGAATTTCATGCAACTTGTAGTGACGGATGCTGCTTTCATGGTGCATCTGTTTGTCACTGGTTTATTTCTGGCTATACACTTAAGCCTGTATTTGACTAAGAAAACTCTGTATTTCTGAGATTTTATGGGTGAAAGCATGTTTCTTTCTAGATTCATTCTATAAAAGAACATGCAAATTACTTCTTGGGCAGGAGGTGTTAAGTATGTTTTTGTAATATGCCATCTGACAATCAAGCTCTGTGATGAAAGGGTACGTGTTTTAAATTCCATGTAAAATGCTGGGTTTTTGTAAAATCTGAAGGAAAAATGGAACTTTTTTAGTTTGTGGTTTTTTTTCTTTTTTTTTTTTTTCCCTTTATAGTTATTTGTTTTTCTCAGACTGGGATAGTCTGTCTGGTGATCCTAAAGTGGAAAGGGCCTTCATGGATGGCACAAACCGTCAGGATTTGATAAAAACAAAATTAGGCTGGCCTGCTGGGATAACTCTGGATATTGTGTCAAAGAGACTTTACTGGGTTGACAGCCGGTATGATTACATTGAGAGTGTAACTTATGATGGACTTCAAAGGTAGGAGAAATATTATTCCTTGGAGATTATAGCAGATACACTGGTTATTTTGTATCTAGTTCAAAGAAAGATTTGTCTAACAAAATGAGATACGCAAAGGATGAAAATTACAACATAATGAATGTGATGCACCTTGATATCTATGGTGTCATGCCACTCCTAGACAATCCTTAGTTCCTCCATCATTCTTTGTCCTTTTTCTACCTTGAATGCCTGTTGCGCTTCTTTTATAATGTACTTTTTAATAGTCCACCACTACAGTACACATTTTATGGCATTTGCTTTTTATTATTTTTGAATGATATACATTATATTCCATCATCATTTCTTTACGTCTTTTTAATGAATGAATTTATTTGAAATATTCCATTCCAAAGCACCACTTTGTGTAATGGGTATTAAGTGCTCTTCTTACATGTTGTAAATCTTTGCTGTCAGAAATTAAGTCATCACTCACCCTATTGTGATGCTGGGGAAACTATCACAGCATGCAAGAAAGGAGTCCTAGAGTTTTTATGGGACTGTGTTTAGAAGCCTGCTTATCTCTGCATCTATGATAGTCTGTTACTCAAGCACAAGAAAAAATTGTCCCCTTTAGTATACAGCCTACAGCATACTGCCTACGACTTGAAAAACAGTCCTCTTCTCATTTGACAGGTTTATTGCTTGAGGTATTTTTTGGACTTACAAAATTATAAAAATAATGCTGGTATCTTTGCTCCCTTATCAGGCTTTAATAAGACAAGAATTTGTTTAGTAAAATCTCTGGCTTTTGGAGATTAAAAATTTACCACTCACAGCAACACCAAGAATCTTGCAGATGTTGTGCAAGTGGGCAAAAGGCAATGGCATAGTCTACAAAGGATGTTAAAATACAGCTTACTGTCCACTTGTGTCACATCTTGCATGCCTACAGCATGAACCTAAATCACCTGGGAAATTGTTAAGAGTAGAGCTGTAGAATTAATCTGATTTTGTCGACCTTCCCTCATGACTCCATGAAAATAATATTGTAGTGTTATTGTTATGTATTGTGTGAGGACTTAAATGTTTCTCTTTATCTCCTAATATTTATCCGGAAAAATACTGTCACAATATCTTGTGTAGAATGGATACCATTTATTAGCATTTGGTTTTATTTGGTTTTGCATGGGTGATTTGGTTCAAGCCAAATCATGGGTGATTTGGTTCAAGCCAAAGAAAGTTGTGTTGTTGTTGTTGTTTTGGGGTGGTGGTGTGGTTTTTTTTTTGTGTGGTTTTTTTTTTTTTTTTCCCCCTGCATACATAGGATTTTATTTTTGGCCAGTGGCTGTTGCAGCCATAAATTTTTTACATTCAAGGTTTCTTTAATATTTCAAATTGCTACAGATGCCTTTGATTTCCTCTGTTTGGTCTCTTTTCTCTAATTTACTTTCAGTAATCATGAATCGTTCCCTGTATTTTTGAGGATTTGTCTTTACTCACTGTGTTTTCTTGGAAATTGCTAACACTTTTGATTGCTCTGCTTTCACTGCTGTATCTTTTGTGTTTATGTACCCTGTATGCTTAGCTTCATCTCTTCAGTACATATGGTCTTTTCCATTAGTACTTTGGCAGCTTCTATGTACAAGCAAAAGCCAGTGAATGAATTAATAATCCTGTATCATTTCCTCTCTTAATAAAGTTATTTTCTAGATAATATTTTGTAAATAATAGTAAAACCATCTTTATAACAGGAGAACAGTAGCTCATGGAGGCTCACTGATTCCTCATCCATATGGAATCACTTTATTTGAACACAATGTTTATTTCACTGATTGGACCAAAATGGCAGTGGTGAAAGCTAACAAGTTTTCAGAATCTAACCCTCAAGTGATCTACGAGTCTTCACTGAGACCTTACGGAGTGACAGTTTACCATGCTGCCAGGCAGCCATATGGTAAGACAGTAAGTAGATTGTTCAGGGCAGTTTAGGAACTATCATACCAAAAGTTGGTAAAAATTATGAGAGACTGTTATTTTGCTGTAAAGAACTAATAATTACAGTATATAACATTTGTATTGTAAAACTGGACTGGTTTTTATCACACAGAGGTTTTATCCAGCTGCTGTAGCTAATGAACTGTCAAATGCAACATTTAAGAGGAGGGGCGCTTATTAAATATGTTGATATTTGGAACAGTCAAATGTGCTTATGAGCAGTATTGGTGTTTGGGACTTACTTCCTCAGCACTGCAATGAGGGTGGAGGTAGAAAAGGCTAACAGTGTGAATGAATGCTATGAGATATAATTCTGAAGTAGATCTATATGCAGAAAACTATAGCCCAGATTATGTCCTCAATGCTGCGTGCTGAGTATCTCTGCACAGAGCTGAATACCTTGAATGCGGGTTAGCTCTGTTGTGATTTTGGTGCATTCCAGGGTAAAACTGGTGGTGTATGATTTCCATGTGATGTAGTTCCCACAGAGTCCACATGATTTATTGTGGCTGTTGAGAAAAATCCTGAAAAATCCCGGTAATGATGCCATTAGGTTAATAGATGAAGTTATAATCCTATCTGTATTATTTTCCAGTAAGAAATCCTTGTGGAAGTAATAATGGGGGATGTGAACAGATCTGTGTTCTCAGCCACAAAACAGATAACGATGGACTAGGCTATCGCTGTAGATGTATACTGGGCTTTGATCTACACATAGATGGACGGCATTGTGTGGGTAAGAAAATGCCTTGTCGGAAATAGCACTATTCGATTGGCTCTAGAGTTTTTTCTAGAACATGCTTTCTCTCCTGAATAGATCTGTGGGTTCAATATGCCAAGGACTTAATGTTTTTCCATCACAACTCTTGTTGACAGCTTTAAATGTAATGATTTCTGCTGATGTCCATTTCAAGCCACAACAACTTAAACTTACCACATCTTATGAGCATTTTAAGGGTGTTAGATGTGGAATATGTGTAGACAACAGTATGATTAAGCTCTTAATCCTGAAATCAAGCAAGGATGCTTGCTAATATGCAGATTTTTCATTATTTGGAACATGTAAGCCTGCTTTCCTGTGCAGTAATGTGCAGATTAGATTGGTCTTCTCCCTGTGAACACATATGGCAAGAACAAGAGATTCAGTTTTGGAGCTGTAGGCTTCCATCAGCAATCTGCTGCTTTCTGTTTTGAGTGCAGAATTGTCACTAAGGGGAGGTTTACCATGTGTATTTATTGGCAAATTAAGCCAGTTATGTTGTCTATAGTTTTACTGTTTGACCATACATTTATCTTGCTAGCTCAAATATGGTCTGGTTATATGGTGGCTCCACAAAGCCTGTGAGGTTTTGGTTTTTTTTTTTTTTTACAATAGGTGATTGTAAAGGGGTCAGCACAGAAGATGATTTCTGCTTTAATAGGGATAATATTTTCTGTAAAGGTATATTAGGACCACAGTAACAATGCAAGAGGAATACCTGGCCACATCACCTAATATTCAGAGTTGGGTTTTGTTGTTTTTCTTCAGTTTTTAGGTCTGTGTATATTTAAATTCCTATTTTCTCATTCTTCATTTTTTTTTCTATTTCCAGGCTGTTAGTGTTGCCAAAGGAAAATTAAGCTTTACAGTTAATTAATGCTCAATTGTCTCACCTTGTGAATAAGTAAAGACTGTATCTGATCTTTTTTTTGCAGCTGTGCAGCAGTTCCTGCTGTTTTCATCTCAGCTGGCAGTGCGGGGGATCCCATTCAATCTTTCCACCCAGGAAGATGTGATCATACCTGTAACAGGAAGCCCTTCATACTTTGTTGGAATTGACTTCTGTGCTCAGGACGACACAATTTTTTTTTCCGACACAAGTAAAGACATGATCTATAAACAGAAAACCGATGGTTCAGGTGAGAATCATTCTTAGGAATTGTAGAATAATTGTGCTAAGGAGAGTAGAATATATATTTCTAAAAAGCATAAAAAGTCACATTGTAGACTATACAGATGAATCTCAGTGTCACCCCAGTAATGTGTAAAATATTTGTCAAAAATATTTGTTCAACTCGTATTCAGCTTATTGAAGTCTCCTGTTCATTGACAAACTTGCTGAATATGTTTGCAAATGACCTATTTGTAGCACCTCTTAGAACTAGGATTTGTCATCACCAGTCTGTTTATGCATACTAGTGCTAGTTATGCATAGTAGTAGTATAAAGCTGAGTTTCTCTTTTTAATTTCCCTATCTGGAGAGCAGGATGTTTATGATGATATTGTAATACAGAAAAAGAACATTATGGTTGTGAGACTTTTGGAAGTCCTGTTCGTGATAGTGTGAAGAATGTTTC
The DNA here is from genome assembly GCF_963921805.1 of Phalacrocorax carbo. NCBI lineage: Eukaryota > Metazoa > Chordata > Aves > Suliformes > Phalacrocoracidae > Phalacrocorax > Phalacrocorax carbo. The sequence continues at coordinate 22,651,892 of NC_087517.1, read as the reverse complement.
CAATTTATAATACTGATCAATTATATATTAAGTCAGCATATAGTCTGAGCTTGCTTGTTGCTTTGGGTCAGAGTAATGGTAGACTGCTGCTGACGATTACTACCATTACTATGGAAAGAGTAGGTAAGGTCTGGCTGTTGAGCAAATGTCCTTACTGACCTTCATTCATAAAACTCAGTGTAAACTCAGTGACTCTCATCTTTGGCTAGTTTCTATTTCTCCTCTTCTGGGTTTGTGCTCCTGAACTTGGAGCAAAAGGCACCTCCCTTCCCCTTGGTTATTGGTCTTAATATTAAGTAGTGCAGAGGCAGCACTTTTACTGAGGGAAACCACTAGTTCTGTGAACAGAATACTGCATTCGTGTTATTTCCTCTGTTCCTAAACATTTACAATCATTATGACTGTTATAAATTCTAGGAAGAGAAATCCTGACGGCTAATAGAGTGGAAAGTGTTGAAGATTTGGCCTTTGACTGGATCTCAAAGAATCTGTACTGGACAGACCCTCGATACAGGAGCATTAGTGTGATGAGGTTGGCAGATAAATCTAGGAGAGCTATTGTTCAGAATTTAAATAATCCTCGATCAATAGTAGTTCATCCTGTTATTGGGTAAGTTTAGCTTTGATTCTCACTTGAAACTATACAAATTTATGGCTCAAGCAGAATCGGTGAGGTTAGATTTACATCTCCTTCTGGATTTCTGTTTGGATTTGTATTCTTTTCCAAAATACCATTTTTTTCGGTTCTTTTATCTTTTTTTTTTGTTTGTTTTATTCTGGTTTAGGATTCAGCACCCAGAGGAAAAGGCAAGATGATACAGATTCCACATGAAAGAAGCATTAAAGAACTATCTTTAAATGCACCATTTTTTTTCTTATACTCCGGTGTGTTGATAAACAGGCAAAAGAACTATGTTTCTCTGTGTTAGTCAGATTAGAAAGCTATTTCTCATAGTCGAAAGATAGTTTTCTAAATTTTTTTAATATACTTTCAGTTCGCAGAACACTAACCTTCATTCCTTTATTTTTTCTATCTGAATTTATTTATTTGAAACATATTAGATAGTACTAGCTGTACTTGATATAGACCTTACAATATGTGATTCTGTGTACATAAAATGAAGCCCTGCTTTTCTTTGATGAAAACGTTTAAAATTCAGTACTCTATTATTTGGCCATGCCAAAACAGCATTTCTTTCACGACATAGTTCCATTTTCTACTGCCATACTACTGAATTTCTTAATTCTGGGATACTGAATTTTCATGTATAGTAATCTAATATACTATTTTGGAAATAATCTCCTAAGAATAGTGTTGAACTTGGATCCTTGGTTATCCTAACCTTTTTTGTTTGCTGCTTTGTGAAGTTATTTAACACTAGTTTAACTTTGACTGTAGGCATAAATCAAAAGGATCAGGAAAAAAGTCTTTATAAAATTCATGCTTTCTTGTAAGTATTACCTAAAGATGCATTTTTGCTTGATTATTCCTCCCTGTCAGCGCTTAAATGAAATCCTTAACAATTTTAACAAAGTTATGGATATTTTATGTCTAAAGGGACAAACCACTTCCGAAGATTTTTGGAAGTTGTTGTACACAGGATAAATATTAATTGTTGGTACCACTACCTATAGAAGAGAGGGAGAGGGTCAACATAAATTGTATTTTTTTAAGGTATGTGAAGATGAGGTACAAAGAAGAATGTTAATGGTGTTTGAAAGTTTGCTCTGTTTAATTATGTTATATCATTGGGTTTATGTGTCTTCCAACATGTGTCCTTTCAGGTATATTTTCTGGACAGACTGGTTCAGACCTGCAAAAATCATGAGGGCGTGGAGTGATGGATCCCATGCCTTGCCAATTGTGAATACAACACTAGGCTGGCCTAATGGCCTAGCCATTGACTGGAGGTAGGGACAACACAGAAGACAGAGAAGCTTTTTGAGCAAGTGTGTTTCTTCCTTTAAACTGTTAGGGATTAAAAATAAAGGAGTTGTGTCAGATTGTGTGCACTGGCACTTTCGTATTTACAACCTTATTTTTCATTTTCATGAAAAGCCTGTAAAATCTAAGATTTTCTCAGAATCCCTCCCCACACACCCCAATTGCTTCTTGTCAGTTTTAAGATTATAATCTGAAAAAATGTTAGTGCTTCCTAATGGACATAATGTCATTTGAAGAGATATGACATTTTCATTATTTCTAGTTCTCTAAGGCTGTACTGGGTGGATGCCTTTTTTGATAAAATTGAGCACAGCAACTTTGATGGGCTGGACAGACGGACTCTTGAACGTATTACTCAGATGACTCACCCATTTGGCCTTACTATTTTTGGAGGTAAGTCTGGCATTGAAAAATATTAGCTATCATTATCACAGATTTTTTTTCTCTGATGATCTATGAGTATGTGAGATAACATAACATGGCCTTTGCAATACTGCTTTTCCTATAAAAAGCACTGTTGAAAGTTTTTATTATAAATATATATTTAGTACTTCTTGGTTTTAGGACTGGTTTTATGTATATTTGTGTTTAAATAACTTGAGGTAGGTCAGGTTACTCTTTTAGTGCAACAACACAGATATGCTGTACTAATTATAGCTTTGAAGGTGGGCTACTTATGCTGGACAGACAAGGTAAATCACCTCCCTAGAGATGATCAGCACTTTCAGGATTTTATTAATTGTGTGTAGAGTTTATCACTGGATTTATGTTGCATCTGATCCCTTTTGATTTTCTGTAAAAATGTCTTCAAAAATATTCTAAAGTTTTCTGGAAAGTTGTCTTAATGAATGACTTTTAAAATTGCCTTGGAATTTGGAATGTCGGTTGAGCCTGATGTATCTCAATTTAAGTGAAATCTGAGAGGGCATGTTTTTCTAAGTTATGCCTGCCTATGACTGAAGGACTCACTTTGCATTAGAAAAGTCCTTTTGTCTTTTTCATGAAACAGTTATGAAAAATTATTAAATTTACATGGAAAGCCTTGCAGTTTTTTCTCGTGATGCCTGATCTTTTAGGTCATATTGCTCTGTAATTGTTATATCTTAAATGTCTTTCAAAACAGGTTATGCCTATTTCACTGATTGGAGACTTGGTGGAATAGTTCGAGTGAGGAAGTCTGATGGAGGAGAAATGACTGTTATTAGGAGGGGCATTAATAACATTATGCATGTTAAAGCATATGATGCTCATTCCCAAATAGGTGAGTTCTTTTGTTGGACAGATGAAAGACATGAAACAGGGAGTAAGAGACAAAATATCAGGACAGATGGTTTCCACTCTCAATTTTAGAAATGGCTTTACTGTGGACCATAACTGACATGCAGAGGAGGCCGCACACAAACTTAAAGTCACACCTTGTATATTTCACTGTTTTGTGACTGCAGTTTTCATCCATTACTTCTGTTACTTTATTTAATAACCTTGTAAAATGAAATTATGATTCCATTGTATTTTATGTAATTGTATCACCAATTACAACCTTGTATTTCACTCTTTCTTGTAGAAGTTTTAGTTAAACTGAACTATTTATTTTGAGAAATTGGATGAACATTTATTAATCAAACTACTATTTTTAAAGTAATCACTGGGCATACGTCTCTATTTTTTTTCTTCTTTTCACTGCTGAATTCTATGCAATTCTATGATCTAAACCAAGGATTTGGTATTGTAGTTAATTTAGTAAAACACCCAATGCACTTATCAAACATATGATCAAACCGTGTGCTAAGGCTCACCACCTATTTGGTGTCCAAAGATTGGATCAGTTCTCCCAGCCTTGCTCAAAGGTCCTCGTCTATGGTAGTACACTTGTTTTCAGACAGTTGCTGAAAATGGGCAGAAAAATGGATGAAATTTAATAGTATGTTGTTGGCTTCTGTAAACATCTGTGTCAATGAAGAGTATATGGAATGTTGGACTTTTATTATGGCTTATTACTACTATTACTGTCAATGAACTTGACCCTGTTTTGCAGTGTATGCAAAACCAGAGGTTGCTACAGCATTTTTTAAAAAAACATTCTTTTACTGTTACTGTACACTTTTAATAGTTCCCAAGCTGTTATCAGTAGCGTATACATTGATCTTCTCTATCACTTTTTAAGGCTCTAACTACTGTAATAGAGGAACAAACCCAAATGGAGACTGCAGCCATTTCTGCTTCCCAGTACCAAATTTTCAGAGGGTTTGTGGTTGTCCTTATGGCATGAAGTTGGCTTCAAATCAGCTGACATGTGTTGAAGATCCATCCAATGAGCCACCCACTTTGCAGTGTGGCTCCTACTCATTTTCCTGTGGTAATGGAAGATGTGTGCCTCGATACTATCAGTGTGATGGAGTTGATGATTGCCATGATAATAGTGATGAACAAAACTGTGGTTCTTTAAGTAAGTAATCCCTCTAGTTTACAGTTAGTGTTTGTTTGCAGTTCAAAAAGTGTGATATGTCAGTCTGATTTCCTTGGAACAAACCCCAATTTTTTAGGGTTACATCTGTGGATAAATCCTGAAATTTGCCCAGGAGATTAGTTACTTTGGAAATTATTCAGATAACTCGTGGGAATATGGGGTTCAACACTGGCCACCTAAAGAATGCATGAAAATATTCATATTTCACTAGTTCTCAAAATTCAATTTACAGAGTAACAAAAATTTATCTTCTAAAGAAAAGTTGTATTTATTCTTTTAAATTTTGAAAAGTCTTGGAATATCACTTGCTTGTTTTATTTTCTTGCATGGGGAGGGACAAACCATCTTAAAGATGAAGACATCTAAAAAATAACACCACAAGAAAAATAACAAAACCATATGTATTGTCTAATCTTCCTCTAAGATCAAAGCAGCACTTTTTATTTCATTTAACATCTGAATAGAGATTTTATTATTTTATTTTATTTTATTAGGGAACTACTGAACTATTTGTTACATCTGGATTTTTACAGTGAAGTGGATTAAAAGCACATTGATTCATCTCCTGGTTTTACTGTAAAGTGTCTTACACAAAATATTTTGTTGATCAAGTAAATTAAGAGAACAGTGGGATAATCATAGTTGATAAGATATTGAAGCGAGGTTTTAGGACATACTTGGTGCTTCTTTCTTCCGAGTTAATTCTTTCTTTTAAATCATAAACAAGAAAATAGGTCATATTAACAACATGCTCAATGCGTAGGACTAACTAGTATGACTAAGGTATAAACTCTATTTCGTATTAGTGGCCTATTTTAGAATAACTAGAATACCTTTTGGGGAAAAGGAAAGTATAAAGCAAATGGCTACCTGAAGAAGTTAATAAGTTATTTTTCTTGTTCTTTAGGTTGTTATGCAGTGCTTAACAATTTAGTTTTTTATTGATTCTTGCAGTTTAAAAAAGTTTGTAAGTATTCAGTTCAGCATGTTGGCATGACAGACATTTTCATTTTAAGTAATGGGCATTTTAGAATATTTTTATTCTAATTTTATTTTTATTTATTCTAATTTTATTCTAATAAAAATATTAGCATATTTTAGGCTCTCTGTAAGTATACTAATCATGCTGAATACTTTGGCAGGGAAGGCAAGTTTTGGAGATATTAATAAAAGTGTCCTCCTGTTTTGTTTTTTTTTTTAGATAATACTTGTGCTTCATCAGCTTTTACCTGTGCCAGTGGACAGTGTATTCCAGGCCGCTGGCGTTGCGATAAACATAATGACTGTTTTGATGGCAGTGACGAATTGCGTTGTCCTACACAAGGACCCACTTCATGCCCTGTAAGCCTGTTCACCTGTGATAATAGAAGATGTATTCCTAGGATATGGCTATGTGATACTGATAATGACTGTGGTGATGGTTCAGATGAAAAAAACTGCAGTGAGTATCAAAACTGCTTGTTGTTTTTTAAACTGTATATGTCTACATAGATATGTCTGTTGGTGTAAGGATGATAAATGAAATTAAGAAGAAAGAACTAATATCTAAGACTAATATATTGCAGTCCATGAGATGTGGAAAAATCATCTAATTTGAACTGTCAGAGCCAAGTAGAATGCAGAAAAAAAAAAAGGGAGGGCAACTGTGATATTTATAACCATGGTGCTGCATAATGTCATGCAGTGCAATTTAAAGCAAAATGCAGCTAAAGCTTAGATTTTCTAAGCACTTATTTCATGAGTGATCTCAGTACTGACTAATGGTGTAGTCAACTAATATAGTCTGGAAGTTTTTACCAGAAGACAGTAGTTTTTCCATATACTTTCTTTAGCATTATTTACCACTGAGTGGAATCTGCTGTTTGTTTTGCCTGAGTCGAAGCCCATGTATGAATAAACAATCACCCAGTACTAATGTATTAGTGCTTGTAGTTTATATGATTACTTGTTGCTGCATTACATGCTGCAAGTTAGTGATAGTGTCTTTCTACTGTCTCAGTATTATGCTGATTTCAGACAAGAGAAAAGAAACACATCTGCTTTTATTGTCATTCTTAATAGCTTTCACAGGTACTTGTGAACCCAGGCAATTTCAGTGTCCGGACCATCGCTGTATTGACCCATTCTATGTCTGTGATGGAGACAAAGACTGTATAGATGGTGCTGATGAGCGTGACTGCAGTAAGTGTAACTTAGTTTGTTGAACGCCTCTTTATTGTTTCCTCACTCTTGCCCCCTGAGGAGTCTTTGGTGACCTCATATTATCAGCTCCAAGATAGCAGAATGCATAATAAACCTATCCATAATTAACCCTGTTTGTGATGCTTGTTTTAGCATTTTAGTAAACTCTTTGATCTCTAGAATGGTTCCAGAGAGCTGAAATCTGTTTCCTTTGTTTTCTGTGGATTCCAAGGTTGCTGAATTTTCTGTGTCCCAGGGAAATCATGGCCTTCAGTGGAACTTGGACTCCTGATATCATATCTGACTTGAGCACCTGTAGAAAAATTGGGTGCAATCTAGCTCTGTAAAATAAATAAATAACATCAATATTTTTTTATTTTGTAGTATATAACTGCAGTACCACAGAGTTTAAATGTCTAAGTGGAGACCAGTGTGTCAGCAGTTACTACCAGTGTGATGGGGTTTTTGACTGTAATGATCACTCAGATGAGACTGATTGCCGTAAGTATACTGATGCTGAAAGACAGGCTTCAGTTATTAGGTGATGCTTCTCAAAATTTTCTTTACCTGGCACTACTGTCCTTAAAACCTCAGGATTCTTATTAGGGAAATGTGTCTATAAATTGTTTTTTTGAGCACAAATTTCAAATGCAGTAGGTTCCAGATCAAGAGTAGATATTTCTGGCAAAGGGTGGAGTGTGCATTCCTTTTGGCATTCCATTTTGTTCAGCTTGGCACCTCAGTCTGAGGGTTTAAAAGTAAAATTAAGTCTACTCATCTACAAAACTGAAAACCTTGTATCTGTGAGAGTTAGATAGAAACTTTTCCTTGGGTAATTTTTTTAAGTTAGTTAAAATGTTGCAATGCAGGGTGGTGAAAACTAATTTCAGCAAGCAATTTCAAATTGCTTTGGGCACATACATAGGTATCAATTTATATAGATACCAATATGTGCTTGCTCCATATATAACAGTAGTTGAATTGCCTTGTTCACCATGTTATGAAGTAGGAGTTAAATTGGTCAAATTCGGAAATGTCATGTGGATTGACTGACTGTGATTCCATGGCCTGATCTAAAAGCAATACAGTTCTTAATAGTATTATAACTACTTATGCAAGAGATTAACTGAACATAGTGATTTTGCTTCTCTGTCTGAAATTGAAACAGCTTCTGAACTTGTTGAATGTCACTTTTTTAGCTACAAGGCCACCAGGGATGTGCCACCAGAATGAATTCCAATGTCAATCAGATGGCAATTGTGTTCCTGCTAATTGGGAGTGTGATGGCCATCTTGACTGTGCAGACGGCTCAGATGAACATCATAGATGTCCTGCCAGGACCTGTCCTCCATCTCTTTTCCGCTGTGATAATGGCAACTGTGTCTATCGAGCATGGATCTGTGATGGCGATAATGACTGTAGGGATATGAGCGATGAGAGAGATTGTCCTACACAACCCTTCCGGTGTCCCAGCTGGCAGTGGCAATGTCCAGGTCATAGTATTTGTGTGAATCTGAGCAAAGTATGTGATAATTCTGCTGATTGTCCTAATGGAGCTGATGAATCCCCACTGTGCAGTAAGTTAATGTTAAAATATCTACTATAATCTACTATGTGCTATGGCTTCAGAAGGAAATGGCATATTCAGCATGCTGTATTTAGTGCAGCAACATTTCTAGCAAAAGTTGTAAGCATGCTGAAATTAGAGCTCCAATTACTAAGTGGAACTTCCTTGCAGTGAAAGGTGATTGTGGTGATCACTGATAAATTCATTAGTTATGTCCAGTCTTGCACTCTGAATTAAAATGTGACTTCCACTGACTTCAATATAGGTTTTTATATAGCAATATGGCAATGAGCTTTGTGTTCCTGAACACATTCACTAAAGCATGGTATGCTTTAAGTTCAGATGAAATGTGATTCAGTCCTTAATATTTTCTTTTACATTTCTAACTTCAAAAATCATGAAAAAAATCTGAAAGCTCATGTGTAGCCAGAATTTGTGTTTATGTTGATTATGAATTGATTTAAGCATAACCTTTTTCTTTCTTTCCTTCTTTCCTTCTCCTTCTCTTTAATCAATGCACATTCTCAGATGAACCCCAGCCAGGTATGATTACAAATTATATTAAATTATTGTTTGTTAATACTATTTTCAGTTTGGAGTGGTGCAGTAATTTTTTTTATATTTCTAGCTAGTTTTGAAAAATTTTATAAATGCTTCGACAGCTTTCTCTTTAGCATTCATTTAATGGGATTTAGCAGTACATACTATGTTGTTACCTGCCTTTATGTGCATTGTGTGTGTTATATTTTGCATAAGGGCCTTGGGCCAGTCTCACATTGCATAACTGATGATTGTGCAGTCATGTTTTAGCAGCAGTCATAGGCTAGTAATGCCATTGCAAAGTATTACATCTAGTATAAGAAACTTCTGTTAACTATTTACTTATTTCCTTCCCCCACTCGATTTCAGATCAGGAGAGCTGCTCTGACAATAATGCTGGCTGCACTCATGAATGTATTCAAGGACCCTTTGGAGCTCAGTGTACCTGTCCTATTGGATACCAGCTTGCAAATGACTCCAAGACCTGTGAAGATATTAATGAATGTGACCCTCCAGGCTTTTGTAGTCAGCATTGTTACAATGAGAGAGGGTCTTTTAGGTGTTACTGTGATGAAGGATATATTCTAGAAACCAATGGGAAGACTTGTAAAGCAGCAGGTGAGGAAGATTGACGTCAACCTAAAGAATGACAACAGTGTCTGGAAAATGTCCAGCTTTGCCATTTTCATATTGTTCTCTTTTAAAAGAGCTGATGTAAACAGCCACTTAAAGTTGTTCATGGCAGACGACCTTGAGTATCTTAAAACTGAGAGCTGAGGGTTTAATTGGAAACTATTATTTCAAGGAAATAATATATTTAAATTAACACTGTAATTTTAATGCTGGAATGGTCAAAAATAATATTCTGGAGAAAAGCAATACCAGGTACCTGTAAGCCATTGGTTAAACTTTGCTCTTCATAAAGTTCAGTGCTTACAGAATGTTTAAATCCCAGCCTTTCACAAGACTTTCCCAGTGCCTATGCCGTCCTTAGCTTGTTTCTAAAGAGGAAACAACACTGACACAGCCTAGCTGTCCGTTGTTCTGTATCTCGTACATAATACACTGACAGTATGGAGGAGCCATATATACCCAGTGGAATTTGTCACCACAGGTTTCCTGATTTAGGGATATACTCAGGTTGCAGAAAATTCCTGCAATCTACCTGCAAGTAAGTTTGGCCCTTACTAATAGAGAGTTTCTTATAGTTTGCTGTCTTTATGGTTGCTACTTTTCAGTTATTTTTCAGTAGCTTATCAGTGTAAGCAGCTTGCACAGTAACCTAACCACAGCTGCCGATGACTTTCCTGTAATCTGTTTATACTCCTGTCTGGCCCCCCTGCAGTCTAAAGGAGGGGAAAAAAAAGCAGGCTGGCTAGAAAAGAGGAAGAGACAGGCTGAGTAGAGTAACTCCTGGTACAAAGAACTTTAGAGTTTGAATCAGGACTGGGAGCTCAGAGTGGCTTATGGAGGAATGAGGGTTGTATGTCAGCAGCAAACTAGTTGGACAACAGGGAAGAGGACCCAAGGTCCAGATACAAGACTAGAAGGGGAGTCTGGTAGAAAGAGTAAATGATGGATGGACAGACTGGATATGATAAAATATCTTGGCCTGAGAATTGATTTCAATTTGTCCTTTCAATATGAATGCCTAGATACAGAATTACTGCTGAATAGCTTACTGATGTATTTTAATTTCTTTGACAGAGTCTGGGAGTCTTCTTTTGCTGGTGGCAAGTCGTAACCAAATTGTTGTGGACAATATCACTTCTCAGTCACACAGTATTTATTCTCTGGTTCGGGATGGGAGGAATATTGTGGCTATTGATTTTGATTCAATCACAGATCGTATCTTTTGGTCTGATACAACACAGGATAAAATTTGGAGTGCTTATCAAAATGGGACTGACCGAAAAATAGTAAGTTTCACGGAGTTATTCTTTTCTTCGCTGTGGAGAGAAAATGAAGACACTGTATCTCCAGTTAGCAAAGGGGAAGAGGGAAATCCCGACATAGTAAGAGAGATAACGTAGACAAAGGGAAACAACTTTGTAGATACTAAGCCAAAATTTCATATAGCTTTTGAAAAGGAAAACTGAATGCTTTTAAGAAGCCCTTTTTTAACATCAGGCTATAAGTTGATTTTCCTATTAGTAGATGTTAACTTCTTCAACAGTCCCACTGAAGTTAGTAAGAGTGTTTGGGTATATGCTTTTTTAGGGCTTTGAATATGTATATTCTGCATAAGAGACCTAGAAAATGTTGCAGACTTGGTTCCCCATTTTCCATATCTCCAGAAATGGAAAGGGTAAAAATTTAATATCAACTAGTTTGTTCTCTCTCTCTCCCTCCCCTTTTTTTTTAAATTTTTGTTATTAAACAGGTGTTCGACAGTGGTGTCACCGTGACTGAAAGTATAGCGGTAGATTGGGTAGGTCGCAATCTTTACTGGACAGACTTTGTTCTGGAAACAATTGAAGTCTCTAGAATGGATGGGAGCCACAGGACTGTGCTGATTAGTGAAAATATAACAAACCCAAGGGGACTAGTGTTAGATCCCAGAATTGAGTAAGATTTTTTTATGTTTTGTTTTGAAAAGATGCATATTTTATGTTGTAACGATATTAAAATTTGAGATATGCCCAAATTGTATTTTAATTGTAAATGACAAGCAGAACAGAAAACTTCAGACAATTTTTTGAAATAGTGTGTTTGCAGAGTTGATTTAATATTTGAAGTCATATGGTAATTATTTGTAATCTGTTGCTCTGTTTCACTGTAACAAGATTTTTTTTTTTCCCTGTAAAACAGATTTTCCTGCATTTGTTTCTGAGTTGGAAATGCAAAATTCTGACATACCATTATCAGTTGGTGGTATACCATAAACTTACACATAATATAATATGATATACCTACCTGGCAAGGATCATGTTCCTTCTTAGCCCCAAGTCTAAAATAATTATCTATCCCCTATTAGCATTATCACAAAGGCACTTTCCCATTTCAGACAGCAAGTGACACAGAGTAAATGGAATGTTATGATTTGAACTGTTCATGTACAAACTTCTACTGTTTTCTGGGCTCTTCAATGCCTTCAGCTCTGTTTACTGCCAGTCATGCGGGGCTCTTCATTTGTAGCACTATTAACTTTATCAGTGCATGCCTGTAAAAGTACAAACCCATATCAAATTATTACTTAGCAACTGGAGAATCAGATTGTAATCAATGTAGAAAAACAGCGATAACAGTAACTTCTATGTGCTGCTATTATTGACAAATGAAAAGTGCAGTAGAAGTACTAAAAGAATTTTTACAACAGGAATTATATTAGTATCTTAAGTAAGCATATTGCTGAAATGAATATTATCAGCATCACTGTGTAGAACTTTTTAAGAAAAGGTTGTTTCTGTTTTTCGGCTAATGAGTCTTCATGTCATGTTTCTCAGTAGGCAGCTAGGTTTTTTTCAGATTGGTAACCACAAGTTACTTTTTTCAGTGCTCATGTAATGTTCTGGACTGACTGGGGCCAAAACCCTCGAATTGAAAAAGCCAGCATGGATGGCAGAATGCGAACAGTGATTATTAACAATAAAATCTACTGGCCCAATGGACTCTCCATTGATTACCCAAATAAACTTCTCTATTTTGCTGATGCTTATCTTGATTATATAGATTTTTGTGATTACAATGGGAACAACAGACGACAAGTGGTTGCAAGCGATCTGGTAAGACATTAATAAGAAGCCATTTTTGTTCCCATGTCCTTGCCAATAGTACTTAAAAATGTATTTACACTGTCGTAGACTTAGATGTATTTTTCTTCAAAATACATGGGTGAAGCAGATGTGAAGTATTTTAGCTGCTTGCTACAGCTGGAAAAAGAAGAATTGCATCTCCTATTCACAGTCTTTCAGGAGATCTTCAACAGAACCTGGAGCTGAGTGTAGACTTAATGCTTTAGATCATTCTTATTTGTTCTGTCTGCATGCATGAAGTCTAAAGGTGATATCTGACACTGCTGCTACTAGCTGGTTCATTTGCTGTAGGCAAATACAGTACCAAAAACCTGGAAGAACTTTCCCTGGTCACCTTCTGTGAGTGATGATTGCTGCTATTCTTGATAGCAGAGAAGGGTTTTGTGCTGCCAGGACTTGCTGTGTGCAGGGCACTTCATGAAGACCATCCCTCTTATAGGCTATCTCCCAAAGAAGTGCTGCTGGCAGCTTGTAGCACTGTCCCTGTACCAGCACAATAGTTCAGATGTTCAGTTGGTACACATAAACTGGTGTAAGTAACCACATGTATGTTTTGAAGAATTGAACCTTGGGGCTTTTATTTTTGGCTAGAGAAGCAATTCTTGAGAAATACGAGCTGGTGCAATCTTTCTTGTCCCACTCCTAGTTTTCTGAAATTTAGATAAGCCATCTTCTTTGACCCTGTGGTAAATTATAGGGGAGCTTATCAGAGATGCAAGGTCTTGACAGGTCCATAACTCTCACTAGACATTTTCTCCTGTGCCTTTGAAAATCTGCAACTGGGTCTTTATCTGTTGGTTCACTGTGTTCTGTCCTTCAGTTAGACGGCTTTAATGCCTCATGCTGTAGATCTCACAGGGTCTATTTAGCATTTCCATTTTTTTTAAAAATATATTTCCTCCATAATTAGTGCCTTGTTTTCAGGCAGTAGATGATATTTTCTTTTCTATTGGTGAAAAATATCTTTTGAGACACAACTGGTTTTTTCCTTATTTTTTTAAATTATGCTTAACTCTGTTGTTACTTCATTGCAAGCTTTACATATATGAATCTCCTGAACTAAAATGGTAAACATCCTTGCCTTTTAGATATTGCAGCATCCACATGCTCTAACTGTCTTTGAAGATTTTGTGTACTGGAGTGACCGCTATACTAATCGAGTAATACGGGCCAATAAATGGCATGGAGGAAACCAGACAGTTATGATTTACAACATTCACCAGCCTTTGGGGCTTGTGGCAGTCCATCCTGTAAAGCAACCTAATGGTAAGTTCAGCAAAGCAACTTTGGTAATTACAAAATTAAGTCATGCAGTAATGTCATGCATAGGCACTCCTGGCATCAGTCTTGTCAGCAAATGGGCTGGGTTAAAACAAGCAAGTAATTCATACTATTGACTTGCAACTGAAGGTCAATTAAGCATCCAACCTGCTGAAGCAGCCTGTCCAACCTGCAGTTCAGGGAAAGTAACCTAGGCAGCATGTAAGCAGGATGAGTAGCCAAAAAGAATAATAGGGAAGTAGTATGTGCCATTTTCTTGCACTTTGTTTTGAATATTTTTATAAGACAGTTGCAGCATTTTTGGAAGGGATTTTAATTTTTAAAATTTGTCTCTGTGGCATACCAGACTCCATTCCTTGTATGTTAATAATATCATTCTTTTACACAAGATTATTGTCATCATCCTTCTCTGAAAGCACTTTTACATTATTTTACTTAATGAAATAATAATAATAATAATAAAACTCCTTCACTGCATTGAGGATTCCCTCTGAGATGATATGCAGGTGATCTTTTGTAGCTGAAAGACTGTAAAAGAAAAAAAAAATATTTTTTTTCTCTTTCTGATTTGGAAGATAATTCTACCTAATAGAATTCTCGTCATTTCTTGGCATGACTTGAAGAGTGGACAACATATTGCCATGAATACTGTCTTTCATTTTCTGTTATATTTCTGGTGTACAGAATGTTTCTGATTAATAAATATTACTATGACTGACTTTTTTTTTTTTCTTGAAAACTTTCATACCAGGGAGGGGAGAGACTTGCATCTGAATAAGGCACTAGTAATTTCAGTGCTGTATTTGTTTTGGAACAAAACCTTCCTCAATCATTTTCAGAGCTAAAGCCACTTAGCACTCTCACTGCAAATTTTTCAGTCACCAGAGGGTACCATTAATTTATACATCATAGTTCTGGTTTAAGGGGTTTTATTTTACAACCCAAGGTTTAAAAGACTTTCTACCACTGGTGGAGAAAATAGTTTATTTTTCTTCATTATATTAAATTAGTTTTCATTTGGAATTGTTATGTTGTACTTTATGTGCCCAGACAGAGAAGAAGGGAATAAAGCACTTGCAAAATAGCAAAATATGTTTACAAATGAAGAAATAATTATTTGCTCATTTAAATTCCAGATGCAGTGTTAAAACTGTCATCCACTCCCCTTTTCTGTAAATCATTAGATCTTAGACCAACTAGAGTTTAGATTTGTTATGCTGATGAGAGGGATAATTTTCTTACGGTTTGATTTCTGAGTTTATGCCATAGTTTTATTGCAATCTTGTTAATTTGTTTGCAGTTCTTTTTAGTTTTATATTAAGAACAATTGTGTCATTTCCTAGAACTTCCAAGCTGCTTAGAATAAGGCCCGCTGCAATTGCTAAGGATATACTCAAAATCTGATTTTTATTTTCTTACGAAGATGTCTCATCCTGAAAAATCCTTTTTAGCAGCCAGCTTGTGGAGTGATCTAAATGACTAAATTGTAGTGTATAGTAATAACAGCAGTCAGCAGAGGCCTTCTTCACTGTCTTTTTCACATTTTACAAGCTTAGACTGACAGTTTCATAGTGATCCAAGAAATTATGCACTGAACTCCCACTACCGTTGAACAAGATGTAGGCAACTATTTTTTCCTCTTTAGTTTTCTCCAAGAAGCTTCAGTAAATAATTTAAATCCCTCATCTAGAAGGGTTATAATGATCAAAGACTGAAAATCCTGCAGGCCTCCTGGTGCAATTAAGAAAAGTTTGAAAAGGAATTTGAAAGACTTTCTATGATGCAAAAGTATTGAGAAGACTACTTTGATAATGGTACTGGTTTTACATGAAAAATCATATCCTATTACAAGTGTATTGTATTGCTTGTGATTCTTGGAAATAACTTAATATTTTAATTTTAATGAAATAGCAAAACTGATTTAGTGCTGGGTTGACATTACCAGTAGCAATGAGATTGAATATTCTTTCCATGTTCATATTGTTACAGTTGCTAATATACTATCTTTTCTTTTCAGATATCAATTCTTGTGCATCATCTCCCTGTAGCCACCTCTGCTTGCTTTCTTCATCTGGACCACTTTTTTTTTCCTGTGCTTGTCCTTCAGGATGGATGCTTTCTCCTGATAACAGGAACTGCATGAGAGGTAGGGCAGTAATAATGAGGTATGAAAAAAGAGATCTGACACTGTCAAATCCATCCCTCTATCAGGCAAAAAGCATACTTCAGATCTGTGGGTTGCTGCTTATGAAATCAAAGTTTGGGCCATTCCAGGCATGGTTCATTTAGAATCCATGGAATGTACTTGGCCTAAAGGTTTGGAGCCAGGTTCTGGAAAGAACTAAGAGATTCAGATGCTTCATTTGGGGAAAATGGATTAACTCAACTTTATTTTAAGCACTTTTCAGAAGCCACATTTTAAAATTTCTCAACATGGTGAATGTTTTTTCTGTTGGAATACATCTGGAGGGAGCTTAGTATCAGTTAAAAATGAAAATGTACTCTGTCAGAATGCTGTCCTTTTCATTATAAATATTCAGCCTGGAAACTTGTTTTTAAGAGTTGTAATTGTAAGAATGTTGGGATGCAGGACAGGAAGGGACTTTCTTGGTCACTCAAGTCTGTTTCCTTCTTATTCTTGACTACCATGTTATATGTCCCCTTTCACCAGTCAAGCTCCAGTTTAAGATCAGTTTGGTTTCTTGCTCCTAAAACTCACTGAAACTCACAATTTTGGCATTTGGAAACCTGATTTTCTGTTCAGATACAGTCTTTCCCCAGTTTATGCCCATTTCTTATGCCATTTTTGTCCTTCAGGATAAATAGCATTAGTAGTTCTCCTTCATCCCTGGTATATGTTCTGCTGTGCATATTTGAAGTGGCTATCATATTCTTTCGCAGCCTGTATTTTGCTAAGAATAAGTCACAATCTTTTGGTTTTCTCTAACTGGGAGAGATGCTCTTCCTGTTCCTCATCACTCTCTTCAGCCTGTCTGAACTAATGCATTTTGGAATTCACATAAAAATTTCACAGCTTGAGCTTTTTCCCTCCCCACTGTAAAAAATCAGTATGCCAAATGCAGGAGGCCTAGAAACAGAGCCTAAAAGTACAGATGCTACAGGTGATGCAGCTGCAACAGAGATAACCTTTGCAAACAAGTCTTCATATCAAAAAGTCCCACTTAACTTTCTTTGAACAGCCAACAGACCTCAATGATTTGTAAAAAACATTTAGTCAATTCATTTAAAAAAAAAAGTCACAAACATTCAAATTACTGGCAGGCAGTTTTTGACCAGAAATTTGACCAGATTAATTTTGACAGATGAAGCATTTGTTATTAATTTTTCCATCAGTTGTACAGCTATAAAGTGTGCTTTGGTGCTCGCCTAATAAGGAAGCTTTAAATCACTGAAATTTAAGTAGAAATTGTCTTGGGGATGAGAGGGACACTAGAAATCTCTGTCAGCCAAAAGATCCTTTTCTTTTAAAACTATCTAAATTTTAAAAGCTGTATCATGCTGTTTTCCTGCTTGATACTTAGCAGTGCGTTCTTTAAAGAGCTGTATTACATTAATGGTTTTTTTAGCAGCAGTAAGAGAATTACCAATTTATGTAAACTGAAACGAATGTCAAGTTTGGTTAATCTATTAGAAAAAGGGTTTATTTTAGAAATCTGTACTGGTTTTAGTATGTGCAAGCTTACAGAGGGATCACAATGAAAGAAATGGAACATGGCAATGATGAAGCCCATGCATGTGTAGAGGTTGACCCAGTTCTGCAACTGAACCGAGCTGTTGACAGTTCTTAGCTTTATTTCCCACATATTGCAAAGTTCCCTGTGTCTACTTCGGTACAGTTGTGGCTCTTTTATAAATTTCATAATTGCTCAGTGTAAATTGTGTGTGAGAGAAATATTCATCTGTGAAACACAATTATTTTAATCTATGTGGGCTTTTTTTTAGATGGAATTTATAGATTTAAAACAATATGTAAAAACATCTACAGTTTGGGAATTTTTAAAAATACTGTTTTCTGAGGGTGGGCACATCAGGAAAAGTTATTCAAAAATATGCTGATTTCTTTCATGGTAAAAAAATTAATTATTACAAAGGAATAGGCATTTGCCATTTCTTTTCTAATATTTCCTATTATCCATATCCTTGCTGTCGTTGGCTTTAATAGGCCAGCACAAACTTTCAGAAGGAAAGTTGAACTGAGCTGTGTGCATTTGGTTAGTCTCTACAAAAAATGAGATTGCTGGTCTCTGCCTACTTAGTTTGCATAATAAATACTGCTAAGTTGATGTTGATGGAAAGGCATTGATTCTAGGATTGAAACATTTTACATAAGATGAAGAATGCTAGTATTTTAAGATTAACTTTGCACTTATTTTACTTTAAACTGCATTTCAGGTTGATATTAATGATGGTAATATAGCAATCTGGCTTGGAAACAAAGCAAGGATTTTGTGTATGTTAAAATCTTGTATTAATATAGTAAATTTGCATATTTAATGTAACAATACATGAATTTTATATGGATTATCATTTGTCATGTAAGCCTGTATTAAATTTGAGAATTGCAGGTTATATTAATGTCTATCTGATGAAGCTACACAGATTTTAGATCTGCGTAGCTCAGCAAATTTGCTCTATTGTCCATTGTACAACTAAGGAATAATCAGACTCTACAAATTTGCGTAGGTGTTAAACTTAAAGGAAGCGATCAGCAAAATTTTTCCTGTAGAATGTAACTGGTTTAAATGAGACTATCAAAATTCTAAAGTACAAACAGTCTAGCCTAGAGAATTTACATATCTATATTTCAGCAGGATTCAGTAGTGTTGTACTGTGTACAGTTACAAAGGAAATGATGACTCTAGGGTCTTGTATGGGTCTTGTATGTATTGGAAAAATTTCACATGAATTTAGCTGTTCTTTACAGGCATCTTACAAAAAAGCACTGGTGTGCCACATTTTTAGAGGCCAAAAAAAAGGAGGAAGTCCAAGAATTTCACAGGCAGAGCTACCTGTATGTCTTCAGGCAGTTATTTGCCAAAATGTGATAACTGTGCTGAGACAAATGATTTCTAAGCTTATGTCAAATTTGACAAATGGTTCCAGCTGCTAGAGAGAAGCATGGAGAATAATTTTTGAGACATGCAATGATGCTGTGGTTTGTGGCTTTTCATGTCAAAAATTCCACGGCAAAATTTATATGAATGTATTAAGCAGCTGGTGGAGAAAATCAAAACAAAAAAAAAAAAAACCAAAGCAAAAAATGTCTTTGATCTATTACAAAAGGGGAAATGGATTACTGCTCCTTTCTGTGCAGCAGTAGCCCAGTCCCCTATCAAGTAGTAGCATGAGCCTACGGAGAGAAGAGGCTAGAATTTGTTCTTCAAAGGCAAAGGCACAAGGAAGAAGGCAACAAAGTGGATGAAGAGTCTTGAGAACAAGTCTTAAAAGGAGTGGTTGAGGGAGCTGGGGTTATTTAGTCTGGAGAAGAGGAGACTGAGGGGAGACCTTTTTGCTCTCTAACAACTACCTGGAAGGAGGTTGTAGTGTGGTGGGTGTTGGTCTCTTCTCTCAAGTTGCTAGCGATAGGACGAGAGAGAATGGCCTCAAGATGCATTGGGGATGTTTAGACAGGATATTAGAAAAAAATTATTTACTGAAAGAGTGGTCAGACATTGGAACAGGTGGTAGAGTCACCATCCCTGGAGGTGTTCAAAAAACATGTAGATGTGGCACTTCAGGGCATGGTTTAGGAGACATGGTAGTGTTGGGTTGACAGTTGGACTTGATGATCCTAGAGGTCTTTTCCAACCATAATGATTCTATGATACTCAGAAATTGCTTGCACATGCATTGTGATTGAACAGTGCTGAAACTTTAGATGTTAAAACAATTATAACTGAGAACCTTACTCCTAGTCAGGGAACAAACTTATAGGTAAGTGGTTGCAAAACATCACTGGTAACAGAATCACAGAATGGTAGGGGTTGGAAGGGACCTCTGGAGATCATCTTGTCCAAACCCCCTACTTGAGCAGGCACATGTAGAGCAGGGGGCACAGGAACGCATCCAGGTGGGTTTTGAACGTCTCCAAGGAAGGAGACTCCACAACCGCTCTGGGCAGCCTGTGCCACTGCTCTGGCACCCTCACAGGAAAGAAGTTTTTCCTCATATTGAGGTGGAACTTCCTGAGTTTCTGTTTGTGCTCATTGCCCCTTGTCTTGTCATTGGGCACTACTGAAAAGAGTCCAGTCCCATCGTCCTGACACCCACCCTTTAGATATTTATAAGCACTGATAAGATCCCCTCTCAGTCTTCTCTTGTCCAGGCTGAACAAACCCAAGCCTCTCAGCCTTTCCTCATGAGAGAGATGCTCCAGTTCCCTGATCATCTTGGTAGCTCTCCACTGGACTTGCTCAAGCAGTTTGCTGTCCTTAAACTGGGGGGCCCAAAACTGGACACAGTACTCCAAATGTGGTCTCACCAGGGCAGAGTAGAGGGGGAGGAGAACCCTGGCCATGCTCCTTTTAATACATCCCAGGATACCATTGGCCTTCTTGGCCACAAGGGCACAGTGCTGGCTCATGGTCAACTTGTTGTCCACCAGTACTCCCAGGTCCTTCTCAACAGAGCTGCTTTCCAGTAGTTCAGCCCGCAACCTGTACTGGTGCATGGGGTTGTTCCTCCCCAGGTGCAGGACCTTGCACTTGCTCTTGTTGAATTTCATGAGGTTCCCCTGGGTCCAGATCTCCAGCCTATCCAGGTCTCGCTGGATGGCAGCACAGCCTTCTGGCGTATCAGCCACTCCTCCCAGCTTGGTATCGTCAGCAAACTTGCTGAGGGTACACTCTCTTCCATCGGCCAGGTCATTGATGAATATGTTGAACAGGACTCGACCCAGCACAGACCCCTGGGGAACACCACTAGTGACAGGCCTCCATCCAGACTCTGCTCTGTTGATCACGACCCTCTCAGTTCTGTTTCTGAGCCAGCTCTCAATCCACCTCACTGTCCACTCATCCAGCCCACACTTCCTTAGCTTGCCTGTGAGGATGCTATGGGAGACTGTAATGTAACATTCAACTGTTCTCAGCATTAGGGAACTTCTGGGTGGGAGAGGGGAACCATATCATAATGCCATTTTCTTGATTAGAAACAACTCTGAATTATATATTTTCACAGTTGAACACCCTTTCCTTATTGCTGTAAGGGATAATATAATTTATGGAATTTCTCTGAACCCTGAGGAGAAGACAAATGATGCTATGGTTCCAATAGCAGGAGTTCAAAACGGTGTTGATGTTGACTTCGATGACTCTGAACAGATGATTTACTGGGTTGAAAATCCGGTAAGTTGGTATTTGTGTTCAGAATGGGCTAAAATACTATGCTTTATTTTAAAATAATGTTTTTGACTGAAATATTTTAGGATTGCAGGTAAGAATTTTGAGAAATATAATTGAAAGGAATGAAAGGGGATTTTGGTGTGGTTTTATTTTTGTTTTGTGAGGTTGGGTGTGTTTTTTTGTTGTTTGGTTGGTTTTGGTTTTCCCCTTAGGATAAGATAAAGAAGCTTCATCTCTTTTGTAAATTAGTTTTCAGCTTTGTCAGTGGCAATGTTTGATAAATGCTATTTCTGGCTCAGGCAGAGGCAAAACCAGGAAATAATGGAAAGCATTGACAGAACTGTACTTTCAGCCCCACCTTTGCTATAGTCCACTCTTTCTCCTCTCTCTTGGCTTAGGACTTAATTCTGCAAACACAGCCAGAACACTTCCCCATGGGAGCAGTACATTTGCCACAGTGGCACTAAACATTAGATTGAAAATACATGCATCTAGTCTGAGCACTTAATGAAGCAACAGAGTAGAGAGGTATCTTTTTCTTTAAATAGATAAAAATGGTTGCAAAGTCACAACAATTACCAGGTAGCACATATATGGCTTATAAATCTAAAAAATAGTTTGAACTAATTTTTATTAGTTGTTTATAATTATTTGACCAGGCATTTTTTTAATGCTTGTCCTGAGCTAAGAAATTATCTGTGTTCCCTAAGGCTAACTTGTCACAAGAAAATCCTAATTTTTGCAAAATGGATACTTAAAAATTAAAAAAAACCCCAAAATATCTGTGGCAGTCTGGGAGATGGATGTGGCAGAAAACTGCTGATTCAGCAATATGTGCTCACTCTTGGAAACTTTAAAGCAGTTGTTTTTTCAAGAAAAGCATTGCTTGGGTCCTGGAGAAGTATAATGGTAGATAAAAAGATTTCCGTAGTTATGTTTTACAGAAACATTTTACACTAACTTGTTACCTTTCATCCACAGAAGATTTATATTTCCCCCCCTCAATGTTCCCTTATATTTTACAGGTCTGAAGTAAAAATAAGTTTAGAAATCATTCATTTTAAAGCCTGTTGTGTGTCACTTATAAAGGAATTATAATTTATTTAAATATTTATTCTTTTAAAATTAAAATGTTTAGTTCCCATGAAGTATTTAAATAGAACTATTTAAGCAAACCTTTTCCCAAGGAACGAGATAAATACTCAGGAATCTATGTGATCCTCCATACAGTCTGAAAAAATGTTCTTGCAAGATCTCAGCCAGCAGATACAGCTGACATTTACAAGAGGTTGAACAGTTCTGTAGGAAGTTGTGGGCTGATTTATCCATTAACAGAGCTGGCAAGTGAAATGTCAGGTGCCTCTTCAGGCTGGGTGCGGGTAAACGCTGTATTTTAGTTAGGTCTAGAGGTCCAGCATGACAAATGTGTGACTAAGGGCTGTGCCCCCTATCAGTACCCCTGATCTGCAGGCCTCAGCCTGCTGTTGCTCCCAAATAGAGCTAGGACGCCTGTGTCAGTCATAGCTTGCTCTCTGAGAAAAGGTGTTTTTCTAGTTTCTAATGACAGAAGTGTATCTGCCTACTTTCTTAATTGTAGCGCTTGTCCATAATCACAAGGCCTCTTCTTAACACCATGTTTTGCCTCCATTCATTGCATGTTTGTGTTTTCCTGGGATTTGCGTAGTTTGTAGTGGTAATTTCACTGCCAGTGTTGGAGCTGTAGTTAGAGCTCAAGTGGACATCCATCACCTTGTTCACCCTGTCTGAAGAAAACTCAGGAAACAGAGAGAAATACCAGTCCTCCCTATTCTACTTGACACTTCGGAAGTATTTTTATCTTCAGCTGTCATGTTCCATAGGTTATTAATTGTAAATGCCAATAATAAGCAGGGGAATTCCTAACTGTCTTTAAAGTGTCTATCATTCTAGACACCGTTGTAAGTATTCAGTGTCCATCAAGCTCTCAAAGTAGGATTTATACAGTACCAAAAGTTATCCTACTTTCCTACTTTTTTCTGTAGGCCTAGGGATTCAAGGACAGGTTAATCTGCAAATAGCACTATGTTGTTAGGATTCAGCAAGAAGCACTCTAACAGGTGTCTAAGAAATTCTACCTAAGTCAGCAGTGAATTTGTCCTGGAGTTCTTGTTCATATTTTTGTGATCTGATACCTTGATTCCTTTGTGAAGCACTGTTTGCAATTCTGCACTGAGATACTTAGACAGTATACTCATGTCACAGTAACAAAGCAATTAAGCTTATGCATGGACCAAATGATGACTGGGTGCTTTTCCTAAAGCTGATTCTACCTTGTTTTTGCTCTGAGATGGCAACTGCAATCTGTTCTCCTGTTTTTCTTTTTTTTTTTTTTTTTTTTTAGTTGCCCAGGCCTGCTCTGCCTCTGCCTCTTCCCTTCCTGAACTGGGCTAGTGTTAGCTGCACAGCTTCTGTTCAGGCTCTAATGGTGTGCTGTATGTTCTGTCCCTTCGAGTTAGCAGTACACCTCTGTCCTTCCAGCAAAGTGCCGGAGCAGAACAGACCTACTGCACATGTTACTTCAGTGAGGAACTGGGGTGGTGGGTCCCAGTGCTACCTTGGCTGGGAGTCTGTACCACAGAACGAGATCTTCCCAGGACAGATGCCGGATGTCTGCATCAGTGGAGGAGGCAGTAATTAGTGAGGAGAGAGAAACAGATTTCAGCACCCGTTCACAGATCCCCTAACCCTACTGACCTCTTCTCCAAAAGGCTTAATAATGTGTGATAGCTACTGGTGTTTCAATTCTGCATTAATACTAGTTGTGAAAGATTCATCTGATGATGTGCAGGACTTCTGCAGAACTCCTGTAAAACTGATATAACCTGAAGAAAGCCTAGGAAGGTGGCTATAGTAACCTCTTCAGACCTTTATCTGGCTTGTCTCTGTTTAGTGCTTGTTTATATCATGCTTTAGCGTCACACACTGTAGCTAATACCATAGAATCTGCAAGTCATAAGTTATTTCAAGGGCTACCTACCGTTATGAAGAAACCTGCAAGGATAATATTAGTCTTGATTCTTGCTATTACAGCTTATTAAAAATTTGGTTCTTAAATATTTATGCATGGAGAGAACACTGTTTTCTTTTACTAGATTTCAGGTATATTCAAGATGGTTAAGTGAGGTATCCTGGTAAAAATCTTTTGATAATGAAATACAAATTACAGAATTGTGACTGTATATAGCTTAAATATATACCATTCAACCTTATAAAATATAGTCATATTATTCCTGTTGATCAGGTTTTGGTTGGTGAATGGTAGTGCTTCTTCACACTGGATAATTATGATTTACAGTAATATTTTTACCATGTTTAACCATTGAGCATATACAAATACATTTCTCTCTACTGGATTTTCATTTTGCTAAGAAAAGATTGTAATATAAAGCAAGTGCTCATGTAGTTGGAATAGAGCAGTGTTTTCTGCTCTTGCCATTTTTTCACTTTTGTTGTCTTTTCTCCAAGGGTGAAATTCACAGAGTGAGGTCAGATGGAGCCAACAGGACAGTTTTTGCCCCAGCAGCTGTTATTGGTGCTCCTATTGGTCTGGCATTGGATTGGATATCTGCAAACCTGTATTACAGTAACCCAGGGACACAGTCAATTGAGGTAATTATTTAAGAAGGACAATTGGAAAATAAGAGCCTAGATTCTTCACTGCTATGAATACAGGCTGAAATTAGTAATTTTTTTTTTTTTAGTGAAAGACAAATTAGATTTTTTTTTGTAAAATGCAAACAGTCTGTAGAAAAATACTTTATGAACTTGAAGAGATAAACCTAAATCTGAGCGTAGCCAAAAACATTGAAAGCAGTATATTATGGGAACTTTATTTGTGCATAGATTTCTTCCCCCCTTCAAGTCATTAGGCTTCTGGTGTTTGACACACAACCTCTCTGATCACTAGAGTTACTATTATTATTACTATTCTCACTTTAAATCACGGATCGCAATGCAGTGCCTCTGACAGTAAAGAAACGTTGCCATCAAATGCAGTAAAATCCACTCCCAAGTGCTTTGATATCATATTATGTCGCTTTCTGGAGAGTAGCAGTCTGATGGTATGTTAAGGATAAAATTGTCATCTAGTGTGGGGAAATAGAGGATAAGCAATATTCAGAGTAATGGATATTCACGGTAATGACTGTGAATAAGCCCAGTCATTAACGTCCTTGTCCCAAAATATAAATAGATACTACTAAATTAAAAGGCAGCTAATTTAAATAAAATTGAATACTTTCTAAATCAGCATTTCATCAAGTCATTCTACCTGTAATACTTTCAAGATATTATGGAAGCTGAAAGATTAACTGTTTCTATACCTAGGATGCTTACTTGTTAACTTAGGCAGGTTCTAAGCTGCAAGCAGCTCATTCAGGGGGTGGATGCTGGAGAAGGGAGACGGTTAGAGCACAGACCAATGTGCTTTTTCTCCATGGTATTAGAAAGTCTTCTGCATTTTCAGCTCCCTGTGGATTTAGGCTTCCTTGCTTTAATTTGAAAATCTATCATAAGTTCTATATTATGTGCTCTGATGAGTTCAGTGTTTGCACAGGTCCTGAAGCTGCATGGTGATGTCACGTACAGGAAGACACTGATTACCAATGATGGCACCTCTCTGGGAGCTGGCACACCGATTGGTTTGACAGTTGATCCAGCAAGAGGGTAAATTTCCAAAATTGCTGTTGCCTTTGCACATGAGTATGTTCTCCATATTTTTCTTAATTTTTAGGGTCTTCAGCTCCCATCTTGGATTTGACATGGTTTTGTTTTTTTCGTATTTGTGCAGAATTTATTTACTGTTTTTAAGACCTGAAAAATAATTGGATGGCTTCATAAATTGTTGCATAAATGTTCATTCTCCTTAATTTACCATATAATTATATGGTAACATTTTTAAATTGAAAAGGATCTCAGAATTTTCTGACTGTGGAAGAAGTCTCTGAAAAAAGGGAACCCAAAGTAAAGAGAACTCTAAAGTTTTTCTTTATAATATCTTGTGATGTCTGCCATGAGTTCTATCTATAGTAGAAAGACACACTACCTGGAAAGAATGTCACATGTTAAACAGCATAGCACTAAATATGATTTTACTGCTTTCTCCCAAAAAGAGTTGTAATTTGTTTTTTTCCAACAGAGTACCAAAAATTGCAATGCTTCCCCTCCCAGAATCAGTGTTCCATGGGACCATATTAGTAATGAGTAATTAGTAATGAGACAGTTCTGCTGGTGACTTTCAGGCTTTCAGATGAACTGATGCTTGACATTTTGTCCCTAGCTGGGAGTCTGACTGCCGTGTGCCCTAAGTCTTCTTCAGCAACTGAGGCCAGAGTGGTGCACATATTCCTCAGAACCAGATAATGGATTTCTGTTTTGTATAGCTATTTTTAACTTGGAGTTGAAATTCCAAATTGGAACAAAACTCACTGCTGAAAATTTGCAGCCATCTGTGAAACAGAATTATTATTCTCCTGCTTTCTTGTTATAGTCCTAATACTCTACTGAGTTTACCTGCTGACAGTATTGTGGGAGGACAGGGGAGGTTATGGATTTCTAAAAATGATTTAACAGGCATTATTCTCTTTTTCAAAAGAAACACATTTCTCTTTTTCAAGGCATTTATCTTTTTAAAGAGAACAAGCATTTTTCTCTTTTTTTCAAACAAGATCCCTTTTTCATTGTGGTGTGATTCAAAGTGATCTCTGTTCAGCACGTGTGGAAGTATTTGTCTGACAAAGGAGGTGGATTTAAGCATATACTTGTGACTCTGGTCCATTGATCTCTGTTATCAGCTTTGCTAACAGATGTGGCAATGTGTGTTACAGGAAACTGTACTGGTCAGACCAGGGAACTGACAGTGGAGTCCCAGCAAAGATTGCCAGTGCAAACATGGATGGATCAGGCATACAAACCCTCTTCACTGGCAACCTTGACCATGTGGAGTTCATTACCATTGACATTAAGGAACAAAAGTTGTACTGGGCTGTCACAAGCACAGGAGTGGTAGGAGATACTTTTCAAATAATTGCTTTTTTACCTGCTCATGTACCTCTGCGTCTGTAGTTCACATGAGTAGTTAAATTTATTTAGTTTATTCATGTAATTGGGAGTTGCAGGATTGAGCAAAATCTGAATAACTGTCATTGCTAGTTACCATTAAAAATATATGATGAATTTGAATGAAAAAACAGAAATAATTATTGACATCCTGCTGACCCTTTCCTTCCTTGTACATAAAGACCTTGCGCATAAAGAGATTTTAATAGCATATGTTGAATTTTAATTCTGTACTGTAACATTGAACTTTTATTATAAGAAATGTAATATGAAGCTTTAAACTGATTTCTTAGATTGAGAAAGGCAATGTGGATGGTACAAATCGTGTGACTCTGGTGGTTCATCTTTCTCATCCATGGGGAATTGCTGTGTATGATACCTTTCTATACTATACTGATCGCGATTATGAAGTTATTGAACGAGTTGACAAGTCCACTGGAGCAAACAAAGTAGTACTGAGAGATAATGTCCCAAGACTGAAATGCCTTCGTGTGTATTACAGAGACAGTGAGTATTTGCTATAGAGGTATTTCAGGATATCCAACTTGTGAGAACTCAGACTTCCCTCAAAGACAGAATGCATGCTCTTTCAAAGGAAATGGTTTGATTAGGCTTCCAGGAAAAGTGTCAGAAGCATTTTACCTGGTTTTGGTAAAGAGATGTTCCACCATCCAGTTAAGGCATCTATTGGCACATGTGGTTTTACTAAAATATTATAAATATAATATCGACTAAATAATACATTTTGTTACTTTGGCTTCAAATTAATATATCCCTTTTACCTGATTCTTGGCCCCATTGATCTTAGATGACAAGAAACCAGCAAATCCATTGCTAACACTTATGTGCAAAAACATACGGTGATTAAGATCTTTATTTTTGTCAGTTGGTTGTTAATACTATGTATGCATATGAATTTGGTTATATATCTGCGGGAGTTTGTGATGATACAGTTCAGATTTTTATGTCTTGCCATGTGTGTCTTTGTCAGATTCTGCTGGTTCCTCAAATGGCTGCAGTAATAATATTGGAGTTTGCCAGCAGCTTTGCCTGCCTGTACCTGGTGGATTATTCTCCTGTGCCTGTGCTACTGGCTTTCAGCTAAATCCTGATAACAGAACCTGTTCCCCATACAGTTCTTTTGTAATTGTTTCTATGCTTTCTGCAATTAAAGGATTTAGTTTAGAGACATCTGATCACTCTGAAGCCATGGTACCACTGGCAGGAAGAGGTATGTGAATATTATAGTAGGAAAAAGAATCTTATAATGCCTAATATTTTGGTATTTCTTGCTGGCATAGCACATACTCTAAATGAGTTTGTTTATATCAAAGATAATTATTACAAATAATAAAAGATAATTAATTATTACTTTTCCAAATATTTCAGGACGAAATGCACTTCATGTGGATGTTCACATGCCTTCTGGTTTCATTTACTGGTGTGACTTCAGTAGCACTATATCTTCTCAGAATGCAATACGTAAAATTAAACCCGATGGTTCTTATTTTAGAAATGTTGTGACAAATGGAATAGGACGAAATGGGATCCGTGGCATTGCAGTTGACTGGGTAGCAGGTAAGCATAGCTGAATTTAGGAGAATGTTATTCTTTACAGATTGTAAAATTTTTAGATGGATCCATAGATGTATTCTAAGGGAACTATTCTGAATGGAAGTCCTATGATTCTAACTTGTCTATAAACATGTTTACATATATGTGTAAAAATGAAAGTTTTATTAGAGCAGATATATACAACCATATATAGAACCTTTTCCTTCATTATGCTTGCTTGTTTAATGGCAGGAAGATGTGCCAGGGGAGGTTTAGGTTGGATATTAGGAAAAGGTTCTTCACCCAGTGTGTGGTGGAGCACTGGAACAGGGTCCCCACAGAGGTAGTCATGGCACCAAGCCTGGTGATATTCGAGAAGCACTTGAACAACGCCCTCAGAGATATGGTGTAAATTCGGGGTTGTCCTGTGCAGGGACAGGAGTTAGACTTGATGATCCTTGTGGGTCCCTTCCAACTCAGGACATTCTATGATTCTATTTGTCTTAGGTCTCTCTTCTACCCTGTGGATTCTTAAGTAGCTGTTATCCAGTGTACTACTATACTCTACTACCTAGTGAAATATATACTACATAGTGAAAAACGTGTACCAGAGAAGAGTGGAAAAAGTTGTTTCATGACGTTGTCAATAAGAAAGGACCCTTCATCTAACCTCAGATTGCTGTGTACAAATCCTATAAATTATAATGAAAAGTAAAGAAAGCAGAAGGAATACTTTGTCTTTGAACTTCAATTTCCCCACTTGCACTTCCTGTTCCTATATAACATGTTAGAGATTAATTCAAATATTAACTCTTTAGAAAATGTTCATCACCTCTAAGTAGCTGACCATTGCCATTAATACCTTTATTTTATATGTATATGTACTATATATGTTTTGCAAAAGTTCTTCTGTTGATTGATAGGCTTGTTGGGATAAGTTTTAGAATAATCATGTGCTTTATACACTTAATTTAGTTACTGCATAAAGTGCTGTGCCATAACATGGATTTCATAGTTGCGTGTTGTAGAAGGTAAAGGGATAATAGTATGGAAGGGCAAGCCAAAGGCTTCAATTAAAAAAAAAAACAAAAACCAAACCAAAGTATACCTAAACAACAATTGTAGTTGATGCACTTTTGATCTTATACCACTGATTTTTTTCCCCATGCCAACCAATGAGGATTTAGAAATGAATTGACTATAGTCAGTTTAGGTGTCTTCTAATTCCTCAAAGTGTAGACAAGTACCTTATGCTCCCAACCACTAAGATGTTTATGGATATTCATTTTATGGTTTAGTATTTTATCAGCTCATGGTTCTCAGGTGTTGATGCTATATATTAACATTCTGTTTTGGTTTTAATCTTTTTTTTTTTTTTTTCTTAAAATACAGGAAATCTTTATTTTACAAATGCATTCCTGACAGAGACTTTTATAGAAGTTTTGCGTTTAAACACAACTTATCGCCGTGTTCTGCTTAAAACTACCATAGACATGCCAAGGCACATAGTAGTCGACCCAAAGAACAGATACCTGTTCTGGGCAGATTATGGGCAAAATCCGAAGATTGAACGTGCATTTCTTGACTGCACCAACAGAACAGTTCTTGTGTCTGAGGGTGTTGTCACACCTCGTGGGTTGGCCATAGATCACAGCAATGGCTACGTTTACTGGGTGGATGATTCCTTAGATATGATTGCAAGAATTCAGCCTGATGGTGGTGACGTTGAAATCGTGCGTTATGGTAGTCGCTATCCAACTCCGTATGGTATCACTGTCTTTGGAAATTCTATGATCTGGGTGGATCGGAATCTGAAAAAAGTATTCCAAGCCAGCAAGGAGCCAGGCAATACTGATCAGCCAACAGTGATCCGAGACAACATTAATTGGCTAAGGGATGTTACCATTTACGACAGTCATTTCCAGTCACGTTCACCCCTTGATGTCAACAACAATCCTTGTTTGGACAACAACGGAGGCTGTTCTCATCTGTGTTTTGCCCTGCCTGACATGCAGACACCCAGTTGTGGTTGTGCCTTTGGAACACTAGGCAGTGATGGCAAGAGATGTTCCATTTCGACTGATGATTACCTGATTTTTGCTCTTGAGAATGCCCTCAGAAGTATCCACCTAGATCCTGAAAATCACAGTCCTCCCTTCCGCACAGTCAATGTGTTAAGAACTGCAGTGGCCCTGGATTTTGACAGCATAAACAACCGAATATATTTTACACAAAGTTATCCTTCAGGGACAGGAAGAATCAGTTATGTTAGTATTTACTCAGGAGTTGGCTCTCCAACAGTAGTTGCATCTGGTGAGTGCACTGAAATGTGATACAAAGTAGTTGGATATTGAAAATACTGGACTGCAGCACCTAGTACTACCTCAGCAGGTATTTTTATGCTAATGGTCAAGGTAGACTACTAAGTTAAGATATCTGGTGAATGTTCCTTTTGACTGTTTTCCTCAGTTTTTTCTTCTCTGAGATTCTTATTTCACCTTGATCACAATGAAATGGAAATATAAAACTGGTTAAATATTATTACATATATAAAATTCTATGTAATAAATTTATATGTGGTAAATTGTTTTCCAGTGAAGGATGATTCCTGCTACTTGGAGAATAGCAACGAGAATTTAGGTCTATGTGAGGAAAAGATCTTTGTAACCCTACTACATACACAGGACTTTTTCAGTCTCAACTATTAGTTCTTCAGAATTTTCAATGAATAAATTTGTATTGATACAATAGGCATTTCAAAGAGATCTTTGGTGCTTCCACATTATAATAGGTGAAGAATATTGCAATGTCTCAGGAAACCATACTGAACTTGTGTGTGTTTGCTTGCATTTGTCTAAGACCTGGGGACTCCAGACGGCATAGCCTTTGACTGGATCAACAACAGAGTTTACTACAGTGACTACCTCAATCAGACTATCAGCTCAATGGCTGTGGATGGATCTAACCGCACAGTTATTGCCCGGGTTCCACGACCAAGAGCTGTTGTATTAGATCCCTGCAGAGGGTATGTGTTGCACTTTGTAGTTTCACCTGCAATCAACATAAACTATACAATTTAGAGTTTGACAGAGACTGCCTGATACTTCCTGCTCTGAGCCCTAAATTCCAGCTGTGCATAACAGTCCTAGATCTAACTCTTTGGGTTTAAGTTTTCTAAGCAGATCTCAGCCTCAGGGATTTGAATTTTCTTCTAAGATTTATAGAACATTTATGAACGTGTAGTGCCTGAGGTTCCACTTAGTGAGGGCAGGAGCCAGGTACAGGAGGTAAATGAGAATGGTGTTCAAAGCATGTGTTTGTCAAGCAACTTATCATCCTCTGCTGTGTAAAGCAGAAAAAACCAAAGGGTATTTCTTGAAACCAAGATTTCTTCAAGCATATCATATCATGATAATTAGGTGGCGCTGCCAAGAGATCTCTCTATTTAGAGTCTTACATGATCTTTCACTTTTTCTGTTGTCTTTCATGAGTACCTCAGAAGAATTCTTGCTTTGATATCAAAACATTTCCTGAGAGACTGGGGGCATTACTGTATTTCTAATTTCATTACTAATGATACTGTATTTCAAATGAAGAAAGATAAGAAAGAGATTAATTGACTTTACTGGGTTCTTACAGGAGCTAGAAAAACTTTTCTGGAGTTCACTCCAGAGGACCTCAGTGTTCCCTGCTAGAAGATTCCCTTGTCAATGTGGGCCAAAATAGAGGAAGAAGTACTTTTCCACTAGTTTTGCACTGTTCACTTCAGTGAGGGACACCAGGGTGGAAATACCCTGGAGCAGATAAAAGCTTTGTGAGCTTTATTTGCTGAAAATATAATCTTGTAACCATGTTATTGACAGGTATATGTACTGGACTGACTGGAGTTCAAATGCAAAGATAGAGCGAGCTACACTTGGAGGAAACTTCAGAACACCTATTGTGAGCACCAATTTGGTGTGGCCAAATGGGCTTACCCTGGACTATGAAGAACAGCAGCTATACTGGGCTGATGCAAATCTGTATGTATTGATAACACACTTTTTGGGTTATATTTGGTTAATTTTTTAATAGATCTATTATTTATTTTTCCTCATTTTTGAACTGCTTTTCAGCATTTCAATTGAATTAGGTACTTTATTATAGAATGTCAAAAGTTAATTAATAGCAATGCAATGTCTTGATATTGATGTGGAACTACTGTGCAGTAAGAATATTTGTTATACCACAGTGTGGATTTAGTCCACTGCTTTACGGCATTTGTACCCACTGGCAGTTTGTTCATCTTACATGCAACGCAGGACTTCTATAAGCATTTTCTCTAACAAATACAATCCCACTGGACATTTTATATCATTAGTTGCTCATGGTTAGTGCCTGTCACCTGTGGAATTTGGCATGATGTTCTTGCTGTTGCCTACCAGACAGAATGTGACCTTTCAATTTACACCACCAGAATTTCTTCTGTCAGCAGGAAAGTTCTTAAAACTAATCTAGTTTGTATCCATTCAAATTCACCCATGGTCTCAGAGAAATCACTGCAGCAATCAGATCATTTCCCTCTGGTTCCTTTAGGATAGCAGTTCTTTTGCAGACTTCTCCTTTTCTGTGACAGAAAAATGAGGTCTGTAATGTAATAACTCTTACGGTCTGTGCCTTTACTGGCTCTTCTGGGAGGAAGGCACTCTTATTTGGATTCATCTGTGTGCAGGAAGACAGGGCACGTGTAATGGGACGTTCTGTTTTAAGGGAAATGGAGGATGTCAAATGAGGCATCCTCTTTTCTCTTTCAAACTATAGTTATGGGAGGTAGGGGAGCATATGCTTAAACAGTATGGAGTCTTCTTTATTCTGACTTTCATGGAGAGGGCTTCTACTCCTGCAGAGGGACAGATACCAGCACACAGAGTAAGATATGAAGACCAGACACTCAAAAATAATAGTGCTCCTCAGCTCTGAATACACTAAGGGAACACAAGGGTGAGCTTTAGTCTTGATTTTTACTCTTGCTTATTCTGTTCTCCTCTTATTTATGTTAGTCTCCCAAAGATGCTACCCCTCTTCCTCTAAAGTAGTGTTTCTATTCTTTTGTTCTAAACCCTCCTGTTGCCTTGTAAGTACTGTGATACCATTGGGCACACACACGTCCTGAGATACATCTCAAGTAGATAGAACATATGTGCTAGTTGTACACTGTTCCTTTCCCATATCTTCACAGTTGCTGCATGAAACAAAGTAAGAATCCCTCACCAGACAACATGCTGACACTTGGGTACTGTGGCATGAAAGGGGGAAACTACCTGAGCCTGTATTGCAGGAGAGTGCATTTGAGCTTCTTTTCTTTTGTAGAAGCGCAATTTCACAGAAAAGTGCCTTCCTCCACTTTCCCCACCACTGTTCTTTCACATTAAAGCTTTTGCCTTATATTGCCTGCCTATTATTATTTTCCTGTAATAAATACTAAAATTCTGGATTTTCTTCTCCTGCTTATATGAAATGCAGCTTTTTCCTTCCTATGAGTGATCACAAAGGAAACGAGCTGTTCAGCATTTTGAGAAATTTCTTATCTGCTCATTGTCTCTCATTGGCTGTTTCCATTCTTATTCAACCCACACTGGTAGTCTAGCAAATGCCTTAAAAACAACTGGTAATAATTAAATTTTGCCTCTAGCAGAGACTTAAACCTACAGTTGCTTTGAGGTTAGATAAAAGAAGTTCAAGTGATTTTCCTGCTGCTAATGCTAAGTTATTGGAGCATTTCTGTGTTTCTGTGAGAACTCTTTTGGTGGCTTGAACTGAATGGTGGAGCTTCTGCTTGGAGTCTCCAACATTTGGTCCTTCTGACCTCAAAGGCAAGAAGTATTGGCCATGCAATGATGAACAGGGAAAGAAGCTGCTAGCAGGAAGAAAATCTCCTGATATGATGTCTTTAGTCCCACAGCTTCCTTATCCTTACCCTCCATAGAGCCATTCTGGGATTCTTATTAGCTCCTTTTCAGAAGCTTGTGCGTGAAAGATGCCACAGCATCTGAGAAAATTTTTCCTGTTCTATTGACGTTGCATAAATACCAATCCACTTCCTGAGCATTATGCCTTTATACATAAGTATACACACTGTCCTACCTCTATCTGCTCTTTAGAGATGAATATTAAGAGCAGTGCAGCTGAATGATGCCCTACTTGATGGAGCAGAGACAACCCAAATTATGTTCTTTCTGTCAGTAAGAGGTTGGCAGCCTTGCTACGTGAACATTACAGTGCACAGCAAGATGCTGGGAGCTGGAGGCAAGGAACAGCCCTTGTCCATGCTCATTTTTGTTCTGCTATCTTCAGCTTGCTGTCAGTACTTCATGCAATTTTCATCATTTACTTATATCTTGATGTTTTTCTGTCAAGCTCTTTCTCTAGAGCCCTTTGAATAACCCCAGCTATTACTTGTTAATCTTTCTTTTGTTATCCTCGTTGCAAATAACTTTTGAGCATCCTTAATTTTCTCTTCTTTCATGCTTTATTCTTGTATGGTCTGCCCATCAGACAGGAATCTGTGTGGTAAAAGAAGCCTTAACATTTATCATCACTTTATAAACAATGCTTAGAAATAATGTCCTTGCATGAATAGTGCATATCAAGTCTCCTGGCATCAGCGTGTCTTCCCCTGCTTCCTCACTGACCTTTGCTGAAGTGGTCATTAAGGGTGGGAATGGCTGAAGGGGAGAAGCAAAGTGATTGTGGATCAGAGCGCTCTCTGTGTGAGTAAAGAATGGTTCACATGCAGCAGAACGTGTCTATCACAGAACTTGGAGTTGAACTGGATTTTTTGGGGCTCCTTGAAGTCTTGTTTGTTGGAATTTTGTTTATCATTGCAAGCGCTGTTCCTAAGGTAGATACAAAACTGGAAGATCAACTAGGAAGAAATG
The DNA here is from genome assembly GCF_963921805.1 of Phalacrocorax carbo. NCBI lineage: Eukaryota > Metazoa > Chordata > Aves > Suliformes > Phalacrocoracidae > Phalacrocorax > Phalacrocorax carbo. The sequence continues at coordinate 22,616,225 of NC_087517.1, read as the reverse complement.
TTTATCATACATTATATATTTGTGGCTATTAGATGTTATATATGTGGTGGTTATTATATATTAGAACTGTTTTTTCCCTCCTGTATTCATACGTGAGAAATAGCAGAAAATGCATATTTATAGTCTCATGAATTTGCTTGTATTTCCTGATGGTGTAAATTTGGATCTGCAGAAGATAAAACTGAAATGAAAACATGTCCCATTTCGTGGGACTGTTGGTTTTCTCCTGATACAAGAAGTCTTTAATTTCATACCCATTCCAAAAGTGTGTTATGTCATGAAGTTTTGCATTCATTTTAGCTCTTGGTAGCGTAGTTGTTTAAACATTTCAATCTTCAGCCTGATTACTTCCAGTACATTATTTTGTCAGTATTACAGAGCTGCCACAATGCATCACTATTGAAGCCATAGACTGGCAAACTTGAGATTTTTAACTCATAACAGCACCCTACATATTGGTGCACATTACTGAAATGGTGGATACTAGCTGGCAGACTAATTAGGGTGTGGCTTTATACATAAGTTAAAAGACTTCTTTCTTTTAAGATGTAATCATTTTGTTACTTTAGGCAGAAGATTGAGCGATGCACTCTCACTGGTACAAATCGTGAAGTAATTGTTAGCACTGCTCTGCATCCCTTTGCAATGACATTGTTTGATCAGCACATATATTGGACAGACTGGAACACACAAAGCATTTACCGAGCTAATAAGTATGATGGTTCAGATCAGATTGTAATGATCATGAATCTTCCACAAAGACCAATGGATATTCATGTCTGGGCAAAAAGTAAGCAGCAGCAGTGTACCAACCCTTGCAACCAGTTCAATGGTGGCTGCAGTCACATCTGTGCGCCAGGTAAGCTGTTATGCCTTTATTAGAGTTCATAGTATAACAGTTTTAGTCACATGGAGACAGCTGAAATATTTCTTAGTGTTCCTAAATGTTTAATATTTATTTTATTTATAAATGCAATCAAAATGATTGCCATTCAAGGCCCTGGTATTTTGCCAACCTGAGGACTGTGTCTGAGAATCCACACAAATAAAAATTATGGGCTTCTCCAGTTTAAATGAAAATGTTGTTTTCTGGGGTTTTAACTATTTTTCCTCTGGGATGAGACATGAAGTGAGCTCTGCAGTACTCAGTTGCCTTAGGAGTTCATACTGATACGCTGTACACTGAACAGATGTTCCCTACCACATATTTTAAAAAATCTTTACGGTCACTGCTTGTTTATCATGTGATGTTATGAAGACTTTCCCTCTAGTGATTAATTTCCAAAATAAATGTTTCTTCTACCTCATTTTAAATGTTGGACAATTACTAAGAAGACAGCACAAATAGATTTCTGTCTACACTGTGGGGCAGGTGACCTTCTGAGTCATGGACTCCAGAAACATACTCTGTATCATCAGCTGCATACTGGAGCAAGACCCTAGTGACCTATGTATTCCACCTTGTGTACCTCCTTAATGTATGTGTAAGGAGACAGTCAAAGTGCTCCAACAGGTCACCAGTCCAGATGGCAGAATGGCAGTATACCGCAAAGAGCATACCTGTTACAGAGCTGTTCCATGTGTTGTGGATTTCTGGAAGTTACAATCCTTGACTTTGAAAACCTCATTCAGTGCCTGCTTTCATTTATAGCATCTTAAATGTCTTTAAAAACCTGCCTTGCCTGAAAACAACTGAAACGTCTCATTGATTTTGAGAAGAGCAGTTAGTCTAGTGCAAGGAGCTTTAAAAACCCTGGTTTAATTTTGAGGGATAGAGCCTCAGCTGGTGTAGGTCAGATATTTGAAAGCATCAGATGCCATCTTGCCGCCTCCCAAAAACTATTTGGGCAACAAGCAAATATAAAGATACTCCAAGTTCTGATCTCAGTTCTTCTAGCGAACTCTGAAATAACTCTTGTGGATTTTAATGGGTTTGCATATATTTAGCCAGATAAAAATCTGGCTAAGTCACCACAGTTCTATTTAACTAGATAGATCTTACAGGATCTGTGAGAATTTTGTTGCCTTTTCCAGTCTTACAACTGTGAAGAGTTTAATAGAATCCTATCTAAAGCATCAATATTAAATTTGTTTCAATTTCTGTCTCCTTGTTTTTATTTAACTGTCAAACATAAATTTAGGTCCAGCTGGTGCAGAATGTCAGTGCCCCTCTGAAGGTCGTTGGTATTTAGCCAATAATAACAAGCACTGTATTGTGGATAATGGCACCAGGTGTGATACTGGTTTCTTCACATGTCTTAACGGGCAGTGTATCTCTGAGCGATGGAAATGTGACAATGACAATGATTGTGGTGATGGCAGTGATGAATTGGAAAGTGTGTGTGGTAAGCATTTAAAATAACTGCATGAGAAAGTGGTACATACCCTGTCTTGCCTGTACTGTGTTCTTTGTCACTTTTATGGCTTTATGATCATGGATCTTATGTCTGTAGTTTGGAAACCATCCCTTGCTTGCTCAGACTTGAGGTCTGAATGGCTGCTGATTTGCTCTAGAATCCAGCAGCACTGTAGTATTGGACTTTTATCATGTATAGCCAATTTCTACTTTGTTTAATTCAAATATGCATTTTACTTTTCATGCAGTCCATTTTGCAGCTGTGATTGCCCTAGCAGGTAAAAATATTGTGATTTTACTTGTTACTTTGTCAGAGAACTTAGATTACATTTTATCCATGTATATTCTATTGTTAAATTATTTTTTTAAATTTCCTGCAGCTTTCCATACTTGTCAGCCAACAGCATTTACCTGTGGTAATGGGCGATGTGTACCCTATCATTACCGCTGTGATCACTACAATGACTGTGGAGATAACAGTGATGAGGTTGGCTGCTTGTTCCGAACCTGTGACTCCCACACAGAATTTACTTGCAATAATGGAAGGTGCATATCTCTTCAGTATGTCTGCAATGGAGTAAACAACTGTTACGATAATGGCACATCAGATGAGAGAAATTGCCGTAAGTTTATCCTAATTACCTAATGCCTGTTTGAGTCTGATTCTTTAGACCGAAGACCTAAATGTGTTTGGGTGTGAAGAATTATGATAAAATCAGCAAAGAGGATAAAAGATTTCTTCATTTACATTACAGATTCTGCTTAGTGTTATTTGAAGCAAATAGAATTGTTAAAAGATATTCTGGAGTACTCTAAGATATTACATAAAACTATTGCTTTAAATAGTCTACCCTGATGCAAGAAATGCTCATGCAGTGCTTAATGTTGTGTCTTGTGAGTAATCCCATGGACTTCAGAAAGATTCTTCCAGATGAATTGGATGCAGGTCTTATAGTTTTGCAGGATTAGCCTGGAGATTTGACAGTGGGTTTTTACTTTGTGTCATGCTATATTACTTACACTCCTGATGATTAAATCTAGTATATATTTTGACTCTTATACAGACACAGTTTATATTTATTCTGTTTAAAATTATATACCTTATAGCTCTCAAAAAGTTAGCAGCTATGTTTTCCTTAAGATGTAAGCTGTGATTAGTTCATTATTGACTACTATTGCAGTTAATCAACCTAATCATGCCTTTGCACTAAGGTTACATTCTTTAGTGGAAAATTTTATCTGGAGTTAGAGAATTCTTTTTTTGCATTTTTGTGTGCACACTGATTTTGGTTTTTAAACATATTATTTGTGATGATTTTTTTATTCCCATGAGGTCTGAATATATGAAAATTCCTGGTCTGTTAGTCATTTGTAGTTGATCTGATGATTCATATGGTATCAGCTGGCTGCAAATGCAGACATTACGGTGTGAGTACATGCCAATTTACATTCCCTCACCTGCAAGTATTGGCATATGTTTCTTCGAACTTCTTTTTTTGGTCAGAATTTGTGTCAATAAAAGCAATTGTCTAATTGTTTCCATATAGCATGAGCAATATGAGTGCACTTCAGCAAGTGAGTGACATGGGACTCTTTAACAATATTATGGATCTTTCCACGAGATACAGCGTAACAGTATTAAAAAGCTCTAAAGAACTTCTGCTTTTTTCTCCTCCCTCCTTAAAGCGGAGCGCACTTGCCAGTCTGGTTTTACAAAATGTCAAAGCACAAATATCTGCATTCCTCGAACGTATTTGTGTGATGGTGATAACGACTGTGGAGATATGAGTGATGAGAGCCCCACTCACTGTGGTAAGTTTATAGGGCCTAGGTTACTTTTCTTGTACTTCAGAAATTTATTCCACTGCTCTTTACTTTTTGACATAACTCTTCTCAAAACATCTACTCTTGTAATACTGAAGAATTATAAGGTATATGCATTGTATTATTAGCTCTCAGTAGTCTAAATAATCCTTTTATCTAATTAAAGAGCTCATAATAGGAACTAGAGGTCTGTGTGCGGTCGCAGGGCCGTGATCTCATTGCAATCACGGAGACATGGTGGGATAGCTTGCATGACTGGAATGTGGTCATGGATGGCTACAGGCTTTTCGGAAAAGACCATCAAGGTGAGGTGGGGGAGTTGCTCTTTATGTGAGGGAGCAACTGGAATGCATCGAGCTCTGCCTTGGAGTGTGTGCTGGTTTTGGCTGAGAAGGGGTTAATTCTCCTCACTGTGGGGGTCGGCTACCTTTCCAGCTTCCCGCGCTCTGCCGCGTGGCGGGGAGGGGGGGCTGGGAGGGGCGGGGCCATGGTGGTGGCGGCTGACCCTGACTGGTCAATGGCAGGTTCATTCCATACCATGTGACACCATGACCAGTATATTGAGGGGGGGCGGTGGTAGCGCGGAGGCAGCGCGGCGTCGGGTCGGCGGGCGGCGAGCGGCTGCGGCGTGTGTGGTTCGTTTCAGCAGTTGGTTCCCCCTCTCCCCTCCCTTCCCCCCTCCCCCGGGGCTTTGCGCCTCTCGTTGTTCTCCTTTACATTGCATTTCTATTGTTGTTTCTTTTAATTTTAATTATTAAACTGTTCTTATCCCAACCCATGAGCGTTACCCTTCTGATTCTCTCCCCCATCTACTGGTGGGGGAGTGAGCGAGCGACTGTGTGGGCCTGAGCTGCCGGCTAAACCACGACAGAGTGGAAGGAGAACAAGTTGAGAGCTTGAGGGTGAAAATTAAGGGACAGCCAAATATGGGTGACACTGTTGTGGGTGTTTGCTACAGGCCACCTGATCAAGAAGAGGAAGCTGATGAGGAGGCCTTCTACAGACAGCTGGAAGTAGCCTTGCAATTGCAGCCCCTGGTCCTCATGGGGGACTTCAACCACCCTGGTATTTGCTGGAAAAGCAACATGGTGAGCCATGCACGATCCAGAAGGCCCCTGCAGAGCAGCAAGGACAACTTTTTGATGCAAGTGGTGGAGGAGACAACAAGGCGAGATGTGCTGCTCTACCTTATCCTTACAAACAAGGAAGGGCTGGTTGGGGATGTGAGAGTTGGGGGTAGCCTTGGCTGCAGTGACCACGAGATGGTCGAGTTTAGGATCCTGTGAGGTAGAAGCAGGGCTATGAGTCAGGTTACAACCTTGGACATCAGGAGGGCCAACTTTGGCCTCTTCAAAGACCTGCTAGGAAGAATCCCATGGGCTCTGGAAGGTAAGGGGGTCCAAGAGAGCTGGACAGTATTCAAGGACTGCTTCATCTGAGCTCAAAATCAGTGCATCCCCAGGAGGAAGAAGTCAGGCAGAGGAGCCAGGAGACCCGCATGGATGAGCAAAGAGCTTCTAGAGAAACTCAAATGGAAGAGGGAGGTTCACAGTATGCGGAAAAAGGGACTGGCCACTTGGGAGGAATATAGGAATGTTGTCAGGGTATGCAGAGATGCGACGAGGAAGGCCAAGGCCCACTTGGAATTAAATCTGGCGAGGGATGTCAAAGATAACAAGAAGGGCTTCTTTAAATACATCAGCAGTAAAAGGAAGACTGTGGATACAGTGGGCCCACTGCTGAACAAGGAAGGGGCCCTGGCGATGCAGGATGCAGAGAAGGCAGAGTTACTGAATGCCTTCTTTACCTCGGTCTTTACTGCTAAGGCTGGCCCTCAGGCATCTCAGCCCCCAGAGAAGAGAGGGCAAATCAGGAGAAAGGAAGACTTACCATCAATTGAGAAGGATCGGGTCAGAGATCAGCTATGCAAACTGGATCCTTGCAAATCCATGGGCCCTGATGGGATGCACCCACGAGTGCTGAGGGAGATGGCAGATGTTCTTGCTGAGCCACTCTCCATCATTGTTGAAAGGTCGTGGAGGACAGGAGAGGTGCCTGAGGACTGGAGGAAAGCAAATGTCACTCCCATCTTCAAAAAGGGCAAGAAGGAGGACCTGGGGAACTATAGGCCAGTCAGCCTCCCCTCCATCCCTGGAAATGTGGTGGAGCAGTTCATCCTGGAGGTCGTTTCCAGACATGTAGAGGAAAAGAAGGTTATCAGAAACAGTCAGCATGGATTCACCAAGGGAAGATCATGCTTGACCAACCTGATAGCCTTCTGTGATGGCGTGACTGGCTGGGTCAATGAAGGGAGAGCAGTGGATGTTGTCTGCCTTGACTTCAGCGAGGCCTTTGGCACTGACTCCCATAGCATCCTCACAGGCAAGCTAAGGAAGTGTGGGCTGGATGAGTGGACAGTGAGGTGGATTGAGAACTGGCTCAGAAACAGAACTGAGAGGGTTGTGATCAACAGAGCAGAGTCTGGATGGAGGCCTGTCACTAGTGGTGTTCCCCAGGGGTCTGTGCTGGGTCGAGTCCTGTTCAACATATTCATCAATGACCTGGCCGATGGAAGAGAGTGTACCCTCAGCAAGTTTGCTGACGATACCAAGCTGGGAGGAGTGGCTGATACACCAGAAGGCTGTGCTGCCATCCAGCGAGACCTGGATAGGCTGGAGATCTGGACCCAGGGGAACCTCATGAAATTCAACAAGAGCAAGTGCAAGGTCCTGCACCTGGGGAGGAACAACCCCATGCACCAGTACAGGTTGCGGGCTGAACTACTGGAAAGCAGCTCTGTTGAGAAGGACCTGGGAGTACTGGTGGACAACAAGTTGACCATGAGCCAGCACTGTGCCCTTGTGGCCAAGAAGGCCAATGGTATCCTGGGATGTATTAAAAGGAGCATGGCCAGGGTTCTCCTCCCCCTCTACTCTGCCCTGGTGAGACCACATTTGGAGTACTGTGTCCAGTTTTGGGCCCCCCAGTTTAAGGACAGCAAACTGCTTGAGCAAGTCCAGTGGAGAGCTACCAAGATGATCAGGGAACTGGAGCATCTCTCTCATGAGGAAAGGCTGAGAGGCTTGGGTTTGTTCAGCCTGGACAAGAGAAGACTGAGAGGGGATCTTATCAGTGCTTATAAATATCTAAAGGGTGGGTGTCAGGACGATGGGACTGGACTCTTTTCAGTAGTGCCCAATGACAAGACAAGGGGCAATGAGCACAAACAGAAACTCAGGAAGTTCCACCTCAATATGAGGAAAAACTTCTTTCCTGTGAGGGTGCCAGAGCAGTGGCACAGGCTGCCCAGAGCGGTTGTGGAGTCTCCTTCCTTGGAGACGTTCAAAACCCACCTGGATACGTTCCTGTGCCCCGTGCTCTAGGTGTGCCTGCTCAAGTAGGGGGTTTGGACAAGATGATCTCCAGGGGTCCCTTCCAACCCCTATCGTTCTGTGAAAATATTCTGTGAAATAATTTCTGCAACATTTTTATACAGCATTTGAGGGATCATTCCTTTTGGTTATTCTGCTCTGTATTCTTTATGGTTTTACAAGGTAATCGGCACTTAAGTATTAAAGTGAGTTGTTTTTGTTCTGGAACTTTAACAGTAGAATATTTTTCCTTCTAGTCAAATGAAATTGAATACAGTCTCAGATATAATTTCTTTTAGCTCTTTCATCTAGTTATGTATGCCTTAGCATATGATTCATTGTTCATTGTAGCTTCCAATTATTGCATAAAATTGTCTAGTTTTCAGTCAGCCTTAATTACAAAACAGCTTATTTTGCTAGTACAGACAATTGTGTTAGGTAGTAGTTAGACAGAACTTTTCACATACAAAATGTTTTGGATTAGTTTATAAATGTAATAGATACTTTCAGGTAATGAATGATTTTTAATATTGCCTGAGTGGATTATTTTTCACTTTCACTACTTTTTCTAAAGGTACTTGCCTTGAATTACCTATGTCACAATTTTTCTAAAATGTGAGTTCATTTTTTCTAGCCAGTGGCCACTTTTATCTATGGACCCCTACATGTCAAAAATATGTGGTGCTATATACAGACATAGTGAGTCTTGTGCTGCTCATGAAAGGTGCTTTGACCCTTCTACTGTTTATGTCCCAGCAGTACTGCTGAGTTACTTAAATTGAGAAGTGGTGAAGGGCAAGAAGGAAGGAGAGAAAGGGAGAATGGGAGATGAAAGAAGCCCCAAGGCATTAATGAGCAATGTGTTAATTGCCTTTGATTTTCATCATTATAGGCACATGGAAAAGCAAGTTAAAAGGCCAGACTAGGTTCTTTTTGGTATCTTGAAACCATCAGAGGGTACAGGAAAATATCAGTAACTACTGAAGGAATTGTCAAACCCTCTCTTGCCAGCATCAAGGGGCTCAGCCAAAGTGCAGAAGGAATATTTGCAGCATGCTTAGCTGGAACTATTCAGTATTACAGTTTGTTCTTCACTGCCATTAAGAAAAGATTCCTACCTGCAAGTGAAGAAAAATCGGTGGGAGAACAAGGAGAGCTTTATCTGCTATGAGATATTACTTCCTTACTGCACATTTTGATTCATTGTAAAGCATGGAGTCTTGCTACTGCCTGGTTTGGGCACTGGAAAAATGAGTATATTGGACTGTGGTCATTTTCTTGTGAACAAATCTCAAGTATAAACGTAGAACATATTTACAGTTGCTGCGTGCAATCCTATTTCCAGGGCAAATTCTGTCTACTTGTTAGCTGATATGTATACCCAAGGAGGGAATTAAGCCCATTTTTTGCATACAAAGATCAAGCTATTTTGTACAATGAACTCTTTGTAGATACGCTGTGAGAAGACATCCTTCCTAGCATAATTTTTTCTCTTTCTTTTTTTGGGGTCTGTAATATTTTTGTGTAACATGGACTCAAAACCAACTTAAAACAAGATAACAGAAAGAAAGAAGTCATATATAGTATTTTTTTCTTCCAGTCTCACTGACCTGCACAAATAGTGAGTTTCGCTGTACATCGGGGCGTTGTATTCCTGCTCATTGGTACTGTGATCAAGGAATAGACTGTGCTGATGGTTCTGATGAACCTGCCTCTTGTGGTAAGTTTACACTCAGAAGATACAACACGATGAGTTATTGAAAATCAGTAGTTTCCCTTGTAGACAGCAACTTGAATCCAGACTAGGTGGAAAATAAGGTTCTTCTGATGTTTATTCACTAACTCTAAATAATCCGAGTCACTGAGTAATTCAGGTCTTAGATACTTAAAGCAGTGTATGGAATATGAAGGCTTTTAATTGCCACAATTGATTGCTCTTAATGTGATTACTCTTAATGTATAATCTCCTGTCTCTTTATAAGACTGTGATGGTGGTGAATCAAGTGATGAAAAGTAGCAACTATTTTGATATTTTTGGCTGTACAGTAAGTGTGTGTGCAATATTGCATTTGGGGAAAAAAGGCATGTGGGATGTAGAGGAACACTGTTGACACAGTGTGAGGTAGAGTATCATAGTGTTACAATAAGCAAATCCTGTATGTATAATAGAAACTGATGGTAATAAGCAGCGGAGAGGGGAAGAAGGTGAAAAGAAGTAATCTCCAGGAGGAGGAGGAGGGGCTAACTGAAGTCACTGAGAATTACTATTACAACACAGTCATCATTCTCACTGTAAAAGTTGCCATAACACAAGGCAGAACAGATTCTTCTATGATTTAAGCAGGGCTGATACCTCACTTTGCACATTGCTGGAGTTACACCTTTAGCTTAAGAAAATGTATTGCAGCTTATACCTTAACCATCTTACACTTAAGCTTCTGTTTTATATTTCACTATAATAAGATTCTCCCTAAAATACCCTCCTCAGTAGATTTTCATGGGAGTGCACGTCAGCTTAACAAGCAGAGTGTTTGTGTTATTTTTAAGTGCCCCAGCTGCGGACTTGTTCAAGCGACCAGTTCAGATGTGATGATGGCAGATGTATCCCAGCAACATGGATCTGTGATGGTGATAATGACTGTGGGGATATGAGTGATGAGGATCAAAGACATAATTGTGGTAGGTGTTTAATGCAAATAGATACTGCACTTTGTTTGTTTGTCCTCTGGGGATTTTTTAGAAAACAAATAACCAGCCTTCAAACTCCCACACTCTGCCAATTTTTCTATCCATAAAGGTGCACACTAAGATTGAGGTATACTCTTCCTGTACTTTCATTTTCATTATATTGAATTAAAATTGAATATTTTACTGTTTAAAAAAAAATTGTTTTAAGTTTGCAATTACTATTCTTTGAATTGTTGAGTTCAAATGGAGATGTAGTTAACCTGGGTTGTTGTATGATCTGGGCAGCATTTGCAGCTTCAGTGGAGATTGATACTCCCTGATTGTCACGCACTACATCTTGTGCATATTTATAACTGTATGGTTTTGGCATAATTTCTTCAAAAATTAGTGAGCAAAATAAGTGTGGCTGTTTAGAGGGTGAACAAAGGGAAGAAGGTTCACCAAGCCTCTGGCCCTGCTCCTTCATTCTTTTAACAGCAGCTGGATACACTTGCAGTCCTTGCCCTTTTTAACTGCAATGGTGCTCTCCCTGGAGCACAGAATACCTTGAAGACAGCAGGGGATAGAGAGCCTAGACCTATCACCTGTTCAGCTCCCAGAAAAACTGGCCAGATGTGTGAAAAGCTTATACTGAGAATCCAACAAGATCCAGAGTTCTGCACATGCCAGCATTGCCTAAGGAATCCTAAAGTGCATTGGCTCCCAGTCAGCCTCCATGAAGAGCAATGCCCAGTGAAAATCAGTGGGGATGTGTATGAGATTTGTATATGAGAGGGTGCAGTGGTATCTATCTCTGCATGTGCAGCAGAGCATGGCTGTATTGTGGATTTTGGGTGGATATCTAGGCTCTGTGTGTGTGCGTTCAACGGGGGAGGGTGTTTCACACACGGAGTATAACTTGGTGTGTCAGCAAACATGCTTTTCTTTCAGCAAGCCGCAACTGCACAGCAGCAGAGTTCACATGCACCAACAATCGACCCCCACTAAGGAGGTGCATTCCTCGGGCATGGATTTGTGATGGTGATGCTGACTGCAGTGATGCATTTGATGAACACCAGAACTGCACACGAAGATCTTGCACAGAAAATGAGTTTACTTGTAGCAATGGCTTGTGCATCCGAAATGCATATAGGTTTGTAACTACCTGAGCTGCTACAGAAATTCTCAAAAATTGCTTCAAGTGAAGGAGCTAGGTCAACCTTATTTCACACTACTTAGTTGATAAGTAGATCTGCGTATTGTAATGAAACTATTTATCTGCTCTGTATTCATGTGTTATTTTTAACTTGAAAATACTCCGGAATTTTCTCTGTTAATATCCTCATGAGTGCTCACCATTAGTATTTAATAATTTTTATTGTGCCTAGTAACCTCTCCTGGGGTGATTCTGTTCAGTTTGTAATGCATATGGGGAATACAAGGTGCCACAGGATCAGAGTCTATATAATATGACCCTGATTTCTGAAAGTCTCTTCAATGGAGCCAATAACATTTGACCTTCTTTGGAAATCAGGAGATGGATAGAGAATCTATCCATCTGCCCTAGAGATAGTGATTGCCTTCTTATATTTGAAAAAAGTGTTTATTCTTCTTCAGATGTGACAGGCGGAATGACTGTGGTGACAGCAGTGATGAAAGGGGATGCATCTATGAACCATGTCAACAGCACCAGTTTACTTGTCAGAATGGGCGCTGCATTTCAAAGGCCTACATCTGTGATGGGGATAATGACTGTGGTGATGAATCTGATGAGCTGGAACATCTCTGTAGTACACCAGAAGCGACGTGCTCTCCCCATCATTTTAAATGTGACAATGGAAACTGCATTGAAATGGTTAAAGTCTGCAATCGGTTGGATGATTGCTTAGATAATAGTGATGAAAAAGGATGTGGTATGTGTAGATTTATCTGTACTGTCTTATTTAATTTAAAATGCTTAGGCAGCTTTAAAAAAAACTCTTAAGACAGTTGCTTAATTACCATCATATCTATTCCATGGTTTTCTCTTGGAAGGATTATAAGAAATGTATATATCTGATTTTTTTTAAATTAAATCATACTTTCTATATACTGTTTTAACAAACTGTGAAAATTAGCTAATTTTATAAATTAAATATAGTTTATACTTTGTAATGTATTGCCCTTACATTTCCAAAATCCACCATTCATAAGTGTATAATTTTGCACTCAGTGTGTTTGGTGACAGACCTCAAAGGTGCTAGAATAATTTTATATTGGGTTAGATTCTATTCCGTGCTCCTTTTTTACAGCAGCCCAGATGAATATTCAGTTTTTTCAGGGGGTAGGGGGGAGAGAGAGACAGAGTGAGTAAATTGGAAAGTGACTGCACTATTTTCTCTGCTAGCCAGTTCCTTGAATAGAACTCCTTTCCTTCCCCAGGTATAAATGAATGCAGTGATCCTTCAATCAGCGGATGTGACCATGATTGTACAGACACACTGACAAGTTTCTACTGTTCTTGTCATCCTGGATACAAACTTATGTCTGATAAACGGACTTGTGATGATATTGATGAGTGCAATGAAACTCCATCAGTATGTAGCCAGATTTGTGAGAACACAGCTGGCTCCTACATCTGTAAGTGTGCCCCAGGCTATATCCGGGAGCCTGACGGAAAAAGTTGCCGGCAAAATAGTAATATCTCCCCATACCTTATTTTTAGCAACCGTTACTATCTGAGAAATCTCACAGCAGATGGCCAGTCTTACTCTCTCATTTTGCAAGGACTAAGAAATGTGGTGGCACTGGACTTTGACAGGGTGGAAAAGAGGTTGTACTGGATTGATGTGGGGAGAAAGGTCATTGAACGAATGTTCCTAAATGGAACAAATAAGGAGGCAGTGATAAGTGATGATGTGCCCAACGGGGAAGGTATCGCTGTTGACTGGGTTGGCAGGTAAGAAAATACATCTTCTGTCTTTCTGGGCTACTAAGGAAATTGTGTGTGAGGGAGTGTATTTTAGGGGTTTTTCTTCTACTTTGCATGAAATTCCTGATGAGTGCTGAAATAGTTCTGGATTGTGGATGCAGTGTTTTACAACTGCTCTGGAATTGTTTATCAGCATCTTATACATCAAATAACATTTTTCTTTAATTGCTCTCCTATCTAGTATACTGAGGTTATATCAGTTGCTCTCTCATCGATAATAAATCAGCGTGTATGACCCTTGGGAAAAACTTGTTAGGAAACCATTAATGAATGGGCTAGGCAAGCAAGCAGGTGGGAGGTTACATGTGGCTATGGGGTAGGGATTCTGAGCTTAGGCTCTTCATTCCATTGCTAGCAGTTGTTGGGGTTGGGATGCAGGCTTTGCTTTATGCATAGACAGTATGTTACAACAGGTACCTAGATTCCAATGAAGTAAGTAATAATAAACATTAATGAAATTTAGCTCCTGTATCAATGCAAAGAGCATGTTTCTTTTGCTCTTGAAAATTGCATCTTTGACACTCAGACAACATGATCTACATCATTTGCTGTAATGAGGGCAGTATAAGGGTGAGGTAATTGGAAAGAATTTTGCATTGTCGTAATTTTTTCATTGCCTGCTGTATGTCAAAAAGTAGTCTGATTTAATCCCACAGAAACTCTGTCCTTATGTGATACCCTCTTTGACAGTGTTCTTGGCTGTGTTTCATCAGGTTTTGCTTTCTGAGTGCAGTACTATCAGTGTGGAAAGTTTAAATATTGTGGATCAGACTCTGCAAAATAATGAAAATTGTTCAAAAAGTCACATTTGAAACTTATATGAGACCATTTATAAGAATATGTCAATATAATAGTTTTTATTTTTAAACCACTTTGTCTCTAAACCTAATGATAATTAATGTTGCCATTGGTCCATGATTCATGGAAAGGAGAGGAAGGAAAAGCCTAATTTCAGCCAAAGTGGTCCTTCTGCTCCATTACTAATACAGTTGCTGAATTATTTCAGCTACCATTGCTTATGTCGTCAGTCATTTTTTGTTTAGATGTTTCAGAAAGGGTGAAGGACAATACAGTGGTAGATGGTGTGTTCTGCTCGCTTTCAGTACGGGGAGAGGACTGGAGGATGCCATGAAGTGCAGGTTGGGGGTGACTACCTAATCCTCCTCCCTGGTGGGGGTGGTACTACTCAGGGTGGTGTAGACAGAGACTGTATCTGTCAGGCTATTTCCGGAATGACCCTGTGGATGCTGGAGCTGTGCAGCAATGACCAGCTGTGCAGGCAATTTCAAAGTAGCCTGCTATAATTCCAATTAAATTATATGCTTTGTTTTAAAATCATCGTTTCAGCTTCCGTGATTTCTTTCATTACAGCTGTGTATAATTCCTAGGCAAAGCAATAGAAGTGCTAGAAAATTCTAGGTGAAGTTTAAATTAAGCCATGGAAATGCCTAGGAATTTTCAGGGGAGAACTTGGCAACTGTTCTAATTGTTTGATGAGAGCAGAGGTGGCAGCATGGAACAGATGGTGATTCTCTCCAGTACTTTACAGCCCTAGTTAGTCCATTACACTGCATGTCTGTTTTCCTGCTTCTCTTCGCTGGCCATTTTTGGTAGGAGAGGAAGGGAAGAGAATAAGGGAGGTTTAGGAATTTATAGGCAAATGTCGTTTCATTGCTCAAGTGGGCAACTGCAAGTTTGAATTTGGCACCAATGACTCTGGGTGCAGGAACAGCCGGAGTGAAAAGCCAGTCTGGAGCATGGTATAGAAGAGATGTCAGAACAGTATGTGTATTATTCCCTTACAGTAGATATATTGCTTCTAGGAGAAAAAGCTTGTGAAATTTAAGATGGTGTGAAGCAAAAGAAACCAAAAAAAGTAAATAAGATTAAATAAATTAACTCTAAAACATTTCAGGAAATTGTACTGGGTGGATGCCTACAAAGATTGTCTCTATGTCTCTGAACTTGATGGAAGATTCCGGAAAAAACTGGTGGATCGGTGTGTGGATGCCAACAACACTTTCTGCTTTCAGTACCCCAGAGCAATTGTTGTTCATCCAAAATATGGGTATGACATTTCAAGAGTGCTTTTCCTTTCTTTTGCAAATAGTCTTGCGCTGTCTCTGAAAATCTGAATTAAATTTTGGCTGCCTGCACTTAGATTTGTGTGGCATTAGATCTTAGTTGCAGCTTAGGAAAAATAGTAGCTTGCCTTTCATAGGTATATATGCAGGGCTGTCAGATATCACTGAAAGGGGAATTTGGTTCCATGTGGACAAGGAAGTTTTGATTGCAAGGCTAAAAATGTTAATAGACGTGTGTGTGGTTTGATAGAAGTATGTGCTAGGGCTGCCGTTGCATTCTTTAAAGACAATTGTGATGACACAGTTGTCTGCTGTAGCAGTTAAAGTAACAAACATATTAACCTTTTTCTTATCTTCCTCAGTGTCTGCTTTAGTTTTGTTGCAGGAAATACTATATTTGAGGTATGGGTTCTAATATTTACTTCAGCGTATTTTTACTGCAATCCTAATTATATTTATTTATTTGAACAGACAGATTTACTGGACAGACTGGGCAGATCGAGCCTATATTGGACGAGCAGGCATGGATGGCAAGGAGAAGACGGTGATTATCTCTACAAAGTTAGAGTGGCCTAATGGACTCACCATAGATTACACCAATGACAAGCTCTACTGGGCAGATGCCCATCTAAATTACATTGAGTACGTACACAGAAGAGAATAAAACAACTGAATAGTTGCTTATGTCAGATTGCAGCTTTTATAGATGCTGTAAGCATCTTAAGTATTTCTACCTACTTACTCTCTAGGAACCCAGAGTCAGAAAGTCTGGAGTAGTAGGCAATATGAATCGCTAGATTACACAGTAGCTTGGTTCCTATATTTGCTTCCTAGGTCCCATTGGAAGTGGTACAAACATATATAGTGAAAAGATTCACAGTCTGTACTGAAATATGCAACTTCTCAAGGTGTACAGCCTGAACCAAAGTAAAATGAATTAAACCCACTGTTTTTTCTGATTCTCTTGTTTCTGCCTATAGATAAGATTTGAGCTGTAACTAAACTAGTTATGTGCTAATAAAATAGTGTACAAATAATTAGAAGATGTCTGAATGTATGTACATTGATACAACATGGAATTTCCTGTTAGTATGTGTTTTTTTTTTTTAAAAACAATCTATTAATTGCTTCTAGGACACTTCCACTTAAATATCAGTAAAAATTAATAACTAGCATTCTGATTCCTGTCAAGGCATTGAAATACTTTAAAAACAATCCTTTGCATTTATATTAGTATTTATATTTGTATTCATATTTACAAGTACTATATTTCCTTCTGTTCTTTACATTCATCCTTCGGGCAGCCTTTTCTATGCTGAAGTCTTAATGTCTTTTAAAAATATATATTAATTATATGTATGTTTCTCTTTTTCTTTTTCTCTCTTGTATCTCATAATTTTCCCTATAGCAAGGTGATAGTAAAAATATAAGATCTTATTAAAGTTACCTCATCAGAGGAGGCTGTAAAACAGAGAGACATGTAAAATTTAGGAATATAGGAGGCCTACTATTGTCTTAAGTGTTCTGTTATTAGCAGTCTGAATGATCCAGGCAAGCTAATCTCCCATGTGACAAAAATAACTTGCTTAAGTAAGGCAGTGCATGTGCAAACTTTCATTGGACTAGCTGATATGCTTCTGTGGGTAGATCATAGGATCTATGACACTTCAGTGGAGGTTTCTCTATTCCATTTATTTGCCTAAAATAACGTGTTCTACTTTCCTGCATATCTTAAAATTAATTCACTGAGGACGGTGTTCTATCATTAGGGACTAAAGAATCTGCAGTTCCTCATCGCATGATCATGATCACCAATAATGAAGTACCATAAGCATATGTAATAAAGATGTGAAGATGTTTTAACATTTATCTGAATGTTTTGCACATATTTTTTTTTGTGTAGGTACTCTGACCTGGATGGACATCATCGTCACACAGTATATGATGGGACTTTACCTCATCCGTTTGCAATAACAATTTTTGAAGACACGATATATTGGACTGACTGGAACACAAGAACTGTTGAAAAGGGAAATAAATATGATGGATCAGACAGGACTGTTCTTGTGAACACCACACACAGGCCATTTGACATCCATGTTTACCATCCATACAGACAGCCATTTGGTGAGAAAACAGAATTAGATTTACAGCCAGCTGTTATCCAAAAACTTATTTTAAAGCATCCTGAGTGCACTCAGCTTTTGCTTTTGCTGAGAGGAATAAAATGCACCAAGTAAATGTAGGCCTCTATCTGCATTTATAAATTGCATTTTCTTTGAATAGCAATGATTGGAAATGCATAATTTTGAATTAGTTTCTAAAACGTCATGGCTCAATAGCATGCATTTCCTGTATATGAAATCATACATATTTCTCTCACTAAGTGCCAACTTATCTAGGTTTTGTTTTTCAACTTATAACATTTAAGCTTTCAATACAGTATTAGATGAGTCTGTTGTAGATTGAGACCTTTGTGTCCTGGGATTTGCAAAGTATGTAATACTTATTATTCTCTTTTACCAGTTAATAATCCTTGTGGCACCAACAATGGTGGTTGTTCCCATCTTTGTCTAATAAAAGCTGGTGGTCAGGCTTATTCCTGTGAATGTCCCGATAACTTCATGATAGTACGGTTTGGCAATACAGCCCATTGCCTTCCAATGTGCTCTAGCACCCAGTTTCTCTGTGCAGACACTGAGAGGTAAGTCACTGCTTTTTAAGGATATATTTTAAAATTTAGTCCCTCCAAAAGGGTGTGAAATTAGGAATTCCTTCTGCTCTCACTGTGAGTTTGTGGTGTGCTTGCAAAGACAAAGCCAGGACCAGGCTTCCATTTTGGAAAAGTACTTCTAGGCTCATAGATTAAATAGTATTTTTTTTCTTTTTTTCTTGTTATATTACATTGCTAATGTAGCAAAATTTGGGTTGTTAGAAGCACGTACCTCCAGAAACCATGTCCAGTTGAATTCACAAACCTGGAACCTTCTCTTACTTTTTGCATATCTTTTACAATGTATCTGTCTCTGCGGTCTGCCAGTGGCCCAGGAAATCCGTTTAGCTGATGTGGTGGCACATTTCTAACCCTCTTTCTGAGTCAGTGGAGGTGGAGGGAGAGGAATGGTGATATAAGTGCTGCTGTGCTGATATTGTATCACTCTGGAGCCTGTGAGGCAGATGTGCTTATTGAGTGACCTTCTGAAGCAGTGTTACAATGATAATCCCTAGTGAAATTCTTGTGCCAAAGTTCAGGTGAATTATTAAAATGTTATCTTATTAAAAATCCTGTTGAAGATTGATATAAAAAGCATGAGAGATGGTTACCACAAATATACATAAAAATTAAATCCATATTAATTTGCTGTGAACTTCCTTCTAGAAGCCTACCAATATAATCTGTTTCTGGTGACAGTATTCTGGCATATTTTGTTAACATTTCACATATGAAACAGAAGATGTGAAATTCAAGATGTCCTGGAAGTTTCAAGAAATAACACTGAGACAAGACTGTCTTGTGTGCTGTAAAAGGATGGTTGTATATCTGTAGAGACATATCTTCAACAAAGAAAACATTGTTTTCTCTTTGTAGGTGTATTCCTATCTGGTGGAAATGTGATGGACAGAGGGACTGTCGAGATGGCTCTGATGAGCCCCCTACCTGTCCACACCGATACTGTCCTGTTGGTCAGTTCCAGTGTAGTGATGGGAACTGCACAAGTCCACATTTCTTGTGCAATACCCAGCCAGATTGCCATGACAGATCAGATGAAGATCCTGTACTTTGTGGTATGTTACAACTAAATAAATTTAAGTGTTTTGCCAGAACAAAATGTGTAAACTCTATATACATTTCAGAACCATTACTCATTTTTCACAGATGAAAATGGGAGATAGACAGATGCAGTCATTTCTAGTCTTGCACCTGCTAGAGTAGTTCACCTCAGTGCAGAAGCAGGGTAAAGGAGAGCAAAAATGTACTATATCAAAGCATAAACATTTTTTATACCTTTGAGACAGACTTGCGTTGGTGTAAATTACAATCTGAGGTATAAAATACTAGAAGCAGGACCCATTTTGTTCTGTGGTGAGTATGAGGAATATAAGGCTTCCTAATGCCCAGTTCAATCCACCAGGTATGCTAATTTTCCCTGTATTCTAGAGCTTTGCGTGATGGACAAAATTATTTCACCCTCTGCATTGTACAAAATCCAGTGCATATGGGAAGATTTGTTTTCGAGAGCTGTTTGTTATGGCAGTATTTTAGAAATATAGCCCAATTAGGCTTGTGGAATACTGTTATTTCCTTAAAAAACAGTTTTGTTCTACATACTTACGTCTAATTTAAAAAAGCACACCCTTAGTTCTCTTTTTGTAAATAATGTAGTCCTGGCATTTGCATAAAGGGGACATGGAGGGAGGGAAAGGAGCATGGTTGTAATTGATAGTTTCATTGCCTTCCATTAGCAAAGTGGTTCTAACAATGACAGAAGTAAATGAAATGTCAATTTTACCTGAGTTTCAAATAGCTAAGCTCTTAAGTGTGGCACAGGGGAATATTAAATAAATGTGGCAGCTGCATAATCTGTCACCAGTTTTAAGGTACCAGGTACGATAAAAGTCAGTTTAGGTATATATAATTCTTTCTGCTCATCATCTTGTGCATGGGAATGGAATCCTTTAGTCTAGAAAATGCATGGAAATCATAATATACTGTTTCCTCTTGAACAGTTTGGCAGTATATGTGAAAAAGTAGTAGGGTGGTGTCCAGTAAGTCATACAAACTCTGGAACGGGAGACCTAGGTTGACCGCTGTTTTCATAGTTTGCCAACACTTCTGACATCAGCTTCCAGTGCTCTGCCCTTTGTAAACAGAGGCAGTACATTTATAGGTTATGAAGCTGTTATTAGAATGGTCTTCTGCTAAGTTTTCTGACATGTTCATTCATAGTCAGAGGAACAGGCTCATCAGGCAATGTATATCTAAATTGGTAGCCTGGCCAGAGCTCTGCTACGAAGTGTCTGTGAGCCTCTGCCTCAATCATGTTTGAATGCTGGGTTTGTTCCCCTCTGCTTTAGGAGAAGATAGCATCTGTCTTGCTCCTAGAAAAATGTAGAGCCTTAGTGAGCTTGTCTGAAGATGCCTGTGGGAAATGTGCCATGTGACATTAGAAATCTGTACCTTAACTGGTCAAGTAAATTTGATGTTTTAAATTTTTACTGGCTTTCTTTTTAACTTCTGGTGTAGACATGATAACTGCTTAATTGACATAACAGCAGCAGACCATTCCTGTAAGTTACAGTATCTTAACAACAAATTTGTGTTCTTTCAGCTAATCACCAGTGTGAAAGTCATCAGTGGCAGTGCGCCAATAAACGATGTATCCCAGAAGCCTGGCAGTGTGATAGAGAGGATGACTGTGGTGACAACTCGGATGAAGATAGTACTCACTGCGCCAGTAGAACCTGTCCCCCGGGCCAATTTAAATGTGACAATGGCCGTTGCATCCCACAGTCCTGGAAGTGTGATGTGGATGATGATTGTGGCGATAACTCTGATGAGCCATTCCATGAATGCAGTAAGCACATAGCTGTAGTAAGCTGTCTATATTATACCTCACCAAAAGCAGAGCAAACTGCTTTACTTTGCTTTCCTGAGGTTGAAAATTGATTAGAAAGGAGTATTTTCTGCAAGCTAATTGCAGTCATGTAGTAAAGAGTGTTAGAAAACATAGAGGCTGTGTGACAATTTACTACTTCCTTATTCCTGAAGGGGAGAAAGCTTATTTATGCTAGCCAGGTAATCAAGAACTGGCAGTGTCTCACTCACTGCTTGATGCTAGCAGCATCCTAACAACACTTTGTAAAAAGGAGATATGCTGATCCATTGCCTGTGTGGAAGAAGTGAATGCCGGTTCAACAATTTTTACCTTGTTCTACTTTGGAGCATGACACGTCATACTTTTTTACAAAAACAAAGTAAAGTTTCACTTCTTGAAGCTAAAGTTCTTCATTATGATAGGCACATGATTTGAAACAAAAGCTTACAAGGAGAACAAACGCAGAGCACAGTCTAGCCTATGTATAACAGCAGGATTTTCCGAGGTGCTCCACCATGTTTCTGAGTCACTGGCCATCTGGAAGAACTTGTGACCAAGTTTTGCTATCCGAGGACAAGCTGCCTCCTCTGGCTTCCGGGTTTGGGGCTTCTATTACCACTGTTACCAGCCCTAAGTACTTCAGGGAAAAACACACTGATTATCGTTTAAACTTGTCGTGGGTTTGTAGCATATGCAGAATACAAGCAGCATAGATTGGAAGAGTAAAATCAGATACACTTAACGCTTTCTCTTTTACAACACTGAAGTTAGCAGATAGCTCTTTTTAGTAGAAATAATGGACTATAAATCATAACAGATTTTGAAAAGCAGAATAGCAAGGAGGACAGTTTAATGCCTAAGTAACACAACTGATTTTGACAACTGTCTCTTTCAGTGGGGCCTGCTTATCGGTGTGACAATCACACACAATTCAGCTGTAGAACCAACTACCGTTGCATACCGTTGTGGGCAGTGTGCAATGGGAATGACGACTGCAGAGACAACAGTGATGAGCAAGGCTGTGGTATGTTTGGAGAAGGAGGTCGTTTCAACCTAACTTTGTACCTAAAATGTTTCTCCAATTTACAAACACTTTGATTTTCTGAAAGTCTTCAGTAAAAACGCACCTGGGCATATTCTGTTTGATATCAATTAATTACCCTGGTAGTTACTTGTTTTCAGGAAAAATTCTATATGCAGCCGTTCATTGTGCAGCTCACATGTCTACGAGCTGTGAAGATCCGGATTTTATTATTTTGCCCAATATGTCATCAAATGAAACAGGAAATACTTTTACTTGAGCTGAACTATTTTAGACAATTAAAACTGTCAGTGTTTTCTCCATTTACTTAACTTACCTCCTGTGCTGATGAAACAACCAGTATGGGACGTATGATGATGCTTTCCCAGACCCTCGCATTTGTGTTGAAGCCTCTCATCACTTATATGCAAAGCTTAGAGGACATCGGACCACTATATCAGAATCAGAAAAGACTTAAAACTGTAACACACCATGAGGTCAAGATGCTCTCCTTTGACAGTACTAAGTTTATCTCTTTGTGTTTCCATCTCAGTTCTATATAGTTATTTCAGCTGTTTTGTAATCACTTCTCTGTTACTTGGCCCAGTCTGTGGCACGAACATCTCTACTTCCATTATCTTCTGTGCATTCCATCTTATCGAAAGACTATCCTAATGTGTGCTGTTTCATTGGCAAACTGTGTACGCTGCAGAGGAGATGACTTGCAGTCCTTTTGGAGATTTCCGTTGTGACAATCATCGATGTATCCCACTGCGCTGGAAGTGTGATGGAGATAATGACTGTGGAGACAACTCTGATGAGCACAACTGCAGTGAGTTCTTCTTTGACTGTCATGATATAGTCCAGCTTTTGACTTAACTATCCTATTTCTTATGAGAATGGGGCAGAGAGCTCTCAACTGCAACCATTCCATTGTTTTACTCTATAGCCTGTCTTTTCTTTGAAATACCACAGTGATGTCACAAGGAAGCATTTTGGATACATAAAACCGCTGATAAATCCAGTCACCACAATAACACAAATACCCTTTTTCCACTAAGAAATTACATTTGAATTCTGCCCTGTGTGCAAACGTAGTACTATATAGTTCCTTAAAGAATGAAAATGGATCTCTTTTTCTGATTTGGAAGAAAATTTCCTGTATAATTCTGTGATGAAACAAAATCCACAATGAGTTTCCTTTTTTCTATGTCACGAGGGACATAGAATGTTTAACATAATTAAAGAGTATTGAGGGGAATGCAGTTTTAATATAATTTAGTTTTAAGGTGGGTTAACCCTGACTGGATGCCCACCAAAGCCGCTTTATCGCTCCCGCTCCTGAGCTGGACAGGGGAGAGAAAATATAACAAAAGGCTTGGGGGTTGAGATAAGGACAGGGAGGGATCACTCACCAATTATTGTCACAGGCAAAACAGACTCGACTTGGGGAAATTAGTTTATTACCAATCATATCAGAGTAAGGTAATGAGAAAAAAAACACTAAATCTTTAAACGCCTTCTTCCTGAACTTAACATTACTCCCAATTTCTCTACCTCCTCTCCCTGAGCAGCGCAGGGGAATGGGGAATGGGGGTTGCGGCCAGTTCATCACATGTTGTTTCTGCTGCTCCTTCCTCCTCAGGAGGAGGAGTCCTCACACTCTTCCCCTGCTCCAGTGTGGGGTCCCTCCCATGGGAGACAGTCCTCCATGCACTTCTCCAACGTGGGTCCTTCCCAAGGGCTACAGTTCTTCACAAACTGCTCCGGTGTGGGTCCCTTCCAAGGGCTGCAGTCCTTCAGGAGCAGACTGCTCCAGCGTGGGTCCCCCACAGGGTCAGAAGTCCTGCCAGCAAACCTGCTCCAGTGTGGGCTCCTCCCTCCACGGGTCCACAGGTCCTGCCAGGAGCCTGCTCCAGCATGGGCTTCCCACGGGGTCACAGCTTCCTTCGGGCATCCACCTGCTCTGGTGTGGGGTCCTCCATGGGCTGCAGGTGGATATCTGCTCTACCGTTAACCTCCATGGGCTGCAGGGGCACAGCCTGCCTCACCATGGTCTTCACCATGGACTGCAGGGGAATCTCTGCTCTGGCACCCAGAGCACCTCCTCCCCTTCCTTCTTCACTGACCTGGGTGTCTACAGGGTTTTTCTTCTCATATTCTCACTCCTCTCTCCAGCTGCAATTGTGCAGGTTTTTTTTTTCCCCTGTTTTATTTTTTTGTTTCCCCTTCTTAAATATGTTATCCCAGAGGTGCTACCACTGTCACTGATGAGCTCAACCTTGGCTGGCGGCGGGTCCATCTTGGAGCCAGCTGGCACTGGCTCGGTCAGACGTGGGGGAAGCTTCTAGCAGATTCTCACAGAATCCACCCCTGTAGCTCCCGGCTATCAAAACCTTGCCACGTGAACCCAATACAAGCATGTGATCTGTCCATATTACTTTTGTCTGGTTTAATGAGACAGGTGTGGATGTTTAAGTCTACATCTAGGTAACTTTTCATATTTGTACATTAATTTTAAATAAAGGTCCTCGTGAATGCACAGAAAGTGAATACCGTTGTGACAATTTGCACTGCATTCCTTCCCGGTGGATTTGTGATCATGATGATGACTGTGAAGACAATTCAGATGAACGTGACTGTGGTGTGTATTGTCTGGATGCTACTTCTTACATGTTCACACTTCTGTTTCTGATGTGATAAACTATTCTGCAAAATGATCTTTTGTGGGAAGCATCTTTAATGGCATAATGTTGACAGGATCACTTCAGTCATTCCACCAAAAGTCAAGGATATCACAGTTTTAATGGTCTGGGATTTTGCAGTCTTTTTTAGGATGTTGTTCTCAAAAAGTAAACACTTTATCTGGATTTGAATAGGAAGACATTTCAACAGTTACTTCTGAATCTTTTCAGAGCTGAGGACCTGCCACCCAGGTTATTTCCAGTGTGATAGTGGACACTGTGTTGCAGAGCGGTTCAGATGTGATGGAAATGCAGACTGCCTTGATTTCTCTGATGAAGCAGCTTGTCGTGAGTTTCAAGCTTTGCAATTGGTGCTTGTTGAGCTCACTTCCAGAAAGATTTACTGTTTTCTCTCTTTAAGTGAGATGACTCCTTAGAGGTATAGAATTCTGCACCACTCAGTGATGTCAGTAAAAGTTCAGGATAATACTTTGAATCGGCTTTTTAATATAATGATGGGTTGCTGTCTTAGGACAGCACATTCCTAATGCTAGGAAATTAATATGTTTACAAAGTCCAGCAGAAGATACACATCTGATCAAATTAAAATTTCTAACTACCCCTTGGACACTGCAAGATCCACTGTTTCAGTTGTACCATATCCTAACAAGGTTGTGTAATGGGATTGGTTTTTTATAGTGCTTAAAATTGTGTGTAGTTTACTTAAAGTGCTAGTGAAGCCAAGGAAGTAAAATACTTCTCTGTCTTCCTTCTGTATATTGATCTACTGTGAAGAAATGTCTGTACGCTGTAGCTTGTACGGAGCTACAGCTCTAGCTGTTTACGCAGAAAGCATTGTACCCGGTCAGAATGAAAATATCACCTCTGTGCTCTATCTATGATAACTGACATTGGCTTTTTAGGTGATATCAAAGTGTTGGTTCTGCCTTACACATTCAAATGATTTTCGGCTTCAGTACTCAGGAGAATTCCTTTCTCTTTATGCTGGTATAAGGGCAGTTCTGTACATCTTTCTGTGTACCTAATTTTAACACTTGTGCTTTAAGTAAGAAGGGGCATCTGCGCAGTAGGACCTTTACTTTTCTGATGGTAACTGCATCCTGGAATGTACATTGCAATATTAATCTTTCAGAACCTGAGTTACAGAACATTTGGCCCTTCTTAAAGGGAGGAAAAAGTGTATGAGAAGCCATTGGAAGGGTAATGGCATAATTTATTTATGTAGGTTGGAAGAGTCGAATTTTTGGTTTCTCTTTGCTCTAGTTCAATTTTTTTCAGTTTTTAGAGAATCTGGATTTTTTTTTTTTTACTATACCAACGTCAGTCCTTTTGGATTGAGATATCTTAGTCTTCAGTCTAGACATCTTCTTCAGTCATTCACATTTGGTGCCAGTGATTTTATTTACCTTTATTACTGAACTAGATTTGTCAGTAATAAATTCAAGTAGCATTTGTTAAATTAAAGACAGTTTATTTTTAAAAGCTTCTGGGAATAACTTATGTTGTTTCACTATTAATTCAAACCTGAATTAATTATGTTATAGCTACCAAGAAGTCCTCAATCCTTGCAGTCTGTTGCTGCTGTAGATCTTTACAGTGCTTTGTATTATATCTCCTACAATGTAGAGAAGCGTATTGAAAAATTAATATAGGGTTGGGCTGAATATTTTTCAGGAAAACCTGAAATTCTCGTTGTAAATGTGAATGTCATAATAATTTTCTTTTCTTCAGCAACACGGTATCCTAATGGTACCTACTGTCCGCCCATGCTGTTTGAATGTAAAAACCATGTCTGTATCCAGCCATACTGGAAATGTGATGGTGATAATGACTGTGGAGATGACTCTGATGAAGAACTTCACCTTTGCTGTAAGAGATAAAAATGATATTCAAATCAACAGTATGCATAAAAAATTTCTAATTACAATAGAGACAACAATTAGAAATAAATTTTGAATATTTTCTTTTTGCTGAAGATTCTCACAGACTTAATTCAGGATGAGTGCTAAGAATTTTTCTTCATATGCAAGTTCATTTCATTTGCCTACAGGTTGTTTCTCACTGCTTTGCAGATGTTTGTGTATATGGTTATAAAAGCAGGGAGAAACATATCAGAGAAATAAGAACACTATTTCACATTTTCAAGTTGGTTATCTAAAATAAGAGCATCAGTTTGCAATTAAAGGTTAATTCAGATAACGTATCTTCCCAAAGGTGCTGAGGTTTTAAAGCTGTCAGTATAGTTGGAACACCTTTGTAAATATGGTTGAGGAGTCCTGACGTTAGCTCTTAAAATGAGGTGTTGGAAGTGCTACTTGAACGATTTTTGTCAGTTATGCACTATATAGCCACTTAAATAGCATGTTGGATTTTCAGTTTACTTCATAAACAAATCTAGAAACCTCAGTGTTATATATAATCATAAGATATGCCTTTGGCCAAAGATGATGTACTGTCTTCTGACAAAAAATGCGTAGTGTCCTAACATACAATCACCAACATGTGGACAAAATATTCTTTTGGCTCTTAATGCCTCCGCACCTTTTAAAATATAGGAAACATATAAATGTTACCAGATAAAACTGATTGGGATAATTTGTGACTCAATGGCATGAAGTATCAAAGTGTGGCTGACTTGATCTCTGTGATTTCAGTGGATATTGCTTGCGAATCTCCATTCCGTTTCCGGTGTGAAAACAATCGCTGTATATACAGTCATGAGCTGTGCAACCAGGAGGATGACTGTGGAGATGGAAGTGATGAGAAAGAGGAACGCTGTATGTTTACACAAAATTGAGTAGCAAATTCTGTAATTGTGATGTGCTTAATGTTTTATAATACCAAAGGACTATGCAAATGTTAAAATTAATCATAAATGATGAAAACTGGAGCTCAGTACAAAATAATTTGAACGATTATTGGTACTACGTATTTGCAGCTCTCCCTACAAGTAGCAAAAATCGGCAAACATTTGTCTGAAAAGTACAGAGCCTGATTTCCAAAATCATATCATATTTTATTATGAGCAGCAGCTAAATTGTGTCAACTTATTATGAGCTCCTCTTAAAATAAGGAAGAAGAAAAAGTTTGGCTGTATTGTAAAATAAGGGTGGGATGGATAGCTGGGACTTTTAAAATAGAGAAATGGGTATTCTGGATTTGTGGCACTGTTACGCACATAGAAACTGTATTGATATTTAGGCCCAAATCTTGCAGAAGCTATTCAATAAGTTTTTCCCCTCAGATATCTTATGTAGTTCTCATTGACTATGTTGATTTTTATATTATCAAGTTTAATCATATTTTTGTTTGCTTAATGATACTGTTTGCGGGCTTTATTGGACAATATTCTTAAAGTTAATAGTTTACGAATATCTCAATCTCTTGAAGTCTTCAGTAGATGTATGAATATTGTTTAAGTGTATTAATAGATTTGAGCTATTAAAAAGAAAGTTCAATCAACTATTAACAAGAATAATTTTCCTTCTGTCTTTATAAAATGGTGGGACTTCTTTCAGTTCATGGGGATGTGACTAGAAGTCAGGAGGCCCAGTTGTAGTTTTAGATTTACTACAGACTTCCAAGTCACTCTCGTGGTTATTTTACCAGATTGCATCAGCTTCCTTATTAGAAATGTGCAATAGTGCTGTCTGTTGGCACTGTGTAGCTGAAACTGTGACAGAGGAGTATCTCTTCTTGACTGTAGGTAGAGAACCAACCCCAAGACCTTGTACAACTGAAGAATTCAAGTGCAGTAATGGAAATTGCATTCCTCTACATTACGTCTGTGACAATTATGATGACTGTGGAGACCATTTTGATGAAATGGGCTGCAGTAAGTAATAATATCAATAGAATACAAAATTACAGTGCTAGTGAAATAAAAATTTCTGAAAATGATAAGGATACATGTTTCTTCTTGAATAGCACACTAAGTAGTATTGTTTTTTAATTAGCCTGTGCTGGGATTATACGGTTAACCATGACAATATCTTCTGTTTTCCTTCTTTTAGGGTATTTAAAAGATGTGTAGGTGTGGCACTTAGGGACACGTTTAGTGGGACTTGGCAGTGTTAGGTTTACGGTAGGACTCGCTGATCTTAAAGGTCTATTCCAACCTGAATGATTCTATGATTCTATGAAATTCATTTCTCTGAACAGTCCTTTTTAGGACTTTTTAGGACTTTTTAGGACATTTAGATGCAAAAACTTTGACTTGAACTTTGAGCCAAGAGAGAGTTTTCTCACTGAATCTGGGAAAAAATATAACTCCTAACTTTTTATAGCAATATATAGGCAGCTGTGGAGTGATAATATGAACATGTAATTCTGATTTGTCAGGCTTCGATGGCTTCAAGTAAAAGTGTGCCAAATGATGCACTGGTGATTTACAACCCAGCATGCTTGCAAAACACAAACAACTCAGAAGCCTATAGTGCAATCCATTCAGAAGCAGCCAGTTTCTCTGTTTCAAATACCATCCCAATGATCTTTAGGTAATATAACCTGATGCAAAGACTTGATGAAAATACAAAAGTATAAAAAGGATACGAAACAGTGCAAAACAGTGCAGTCAGTGCTCTACTGTTTTGGGATAGATATGAATACAGATCAGATGGTACCATTTGTAGCCTGCCCAACATCAAATACCTGTGTTATAGAGAAAACAGAATATTTATGCGTGTGTGTGTACAATGAATTTATGCTTCTACATGTATATGAAATTGAGCTGTTTAAACTTAATTTGATCAGCACTGGGATGTGTATGTATAAAGCAGATAATCAGCTTAATGTAATGTCTTTGCCATACATCTGTATCATTTTCTCATGCTCCCTCAATAAATATATACTATCTGTCTTTTCTACTTTGATAACAGATTTGAGTTTGAAAGTACTTTGTGTATATGTAGAGTATGTAAGAATCACTATAATTCTCTGTGTAATTTGAGAAGAGTATAATTCTTATTATCTGTACAGCGTATCTATTATCCCTGACTTGCCTTTTTCATTATAAGCATGTTTTAAAGGGCAGTGCATTCTGTGCAGTGACCTGCTTTGACTTCAGTAGGCTTTAGATTAGGTACGGCATGAACAAACTGTTGTCTTCTCTCTAATTTCCAGATATAAATAATGTAGGGCCTGTGTTGTGCATGATAGCAATTGAGAACACTTTTTGGTTAGCTGATAAGAAAGGGCTGGATAAGAAAGAGGTAGGTTGCCAAAGGTAGGAGTTAGTCAAGTCTCTTAAATAGTTTCTGCAGTTGCTGCAGATTGCTGGTAATGTAGAATGCCATTTCTCTTAAGGAAGGTGAGCTTGGATGGTTATGGCTCTTATCCTGATCTCGTTCACTTACTTCTAGAGGTTAAGCTTCTTAGCTGACAGCTGTCTTGGCCAGTGTTTACCACCCTCTTGTAGGTAGTTATGCCTTAGAGAATAGTTGTTCACATTAATTTGACTTTCAGTTAGGAAAAAAGGAAAGAAAACTAACATTGTTTACTTGAAAACAATTTTCATTTATAATAATGATCAAAATTATGACACCCCCCTCCCCATTATCACTTTATTTTTGGTTATAATTGTAAAATTTACTGTTTTTTTTTTTTTCCCTCTCAGACCCTGGAACAGAGCGAACTTGTGCAGAAAATATCTGTGAACATAACTGTACCAACCTGAATGAAGGAGGCTTTATCTGTTCCTGTAGGCCAGGGTACAAGGCCAGTGAAACTAACCGAAACTCCTGTGATGGTATTTTCAATCTTCTAAATATCTTCTCACTGATAAATGTTCAGTGACCTGTCACTTCATCATTCTACTGTGACTACCCATTTTTTGCATTCTAACAGGACTTTTATACACTTAGCAGATGCTTCCTAAAATTTTTTGCTGCTGAATCATGTTTTCTAACATGCAGGCCTCATTCAGTAAAGAACTGGCTCCACAGCTCAGACTTGTTTTAAGCTTTTGGTAGCTGTAGATGTACGGCTTTACTGTACGGCTTTACTTTTGCTTTACTGCAGATAGGTTTTGTCATATCTTTGCAATCTGAGGGACAGAAATTTGCTGGGGTTTTTGTCCTTATTGAAAGAAAACTTACTGAAGGTTATACTTTCCTTCTGTTCTACTCCAGAACTGACCTACAGTAAAGGTATATTGTGCCATATTTCTGCCATGATTATATGCAGATAAAATACGGTGAGGAGTCTACCCACAGGCTATTGTTTGAGGTCATGCAATATAGTACCTTCATAGTTACCATTTCAGTATGTTTTGACAAGAACATTTCTGTTTGTTGCTCCCAGCTCTTGTGGACAATTTGTGTAGTTTTATTAAACATGACCCAAGGCCACCCCTCCCTTTCCTTCCTGCTGATGTTGTTTCTCAGGACTAGGTATCTTTGCTCCAGCGTTTCAAGAAGGCTTTGCTCTTGCATTGCATTGTAGTCATGCTTCATCTTTTGTCTTTTCTTGGTGATTTAACAGAAAAATACATGATCAAAAATGTCTCTCTGAAAAATGCAGTTATTAGCAATCTGTAGTTAAGATGTTGAACAGTAGATGAGTGAAGAGTTCTGTTAGTTAACAGATGCTGATGTTAATGATCACTTATTAGCTCACTGGTCTTTCAGAGTGTGTGGGGAAGGGACAAACCTACCACTTAATGGACTAAAGGTGACCAGCATGAGGAAGAAAGAGATTAAGCTCTAGGTATCTTTTCTCTACCTATGTCTAGATATCAATGAGTGTGAGATCTTTGGAACATGCACCCAGGACTGCAAGAATTCCAAAGGAAGCTATGAATGTTTCTGTGCAGATGGCTTCAGGTCTGTGGGTGATCAGCAAGGGAAACAGTGCGCAGCTAATGGTACGTTAACTGATAGCAAGATTGGTTGTTACCTGTAAAGAGGAAGTGGAGTATAGCAACTTAATGAATATAATCCCCTCTTTTTTTTAGTAAGGCGATAATGGAAACCAAACTTAATTCTGTAACATAATATTGCCTGTGTATTCCACCCACTCCATAATCAGGAATAGAAGTGCTCTTCTCTGCTTCCAATTGTAAACATTAAAAGTAGTATCTTGATTTGGGTGCCTACGTGCCTTTCTCCTGAAATTTTCTGCAAACAAAAACCTACTTATCCCATGGTTGTCATCAGAAGGAAATTAATGTTGCCTATTCCTGAAGTTTAGGTTTTCTCAACAAAATAATACATCAGAAGAAAGTTGCATTAAAGTAGTACAAATTAAAGGCAGTTTGATGACAGATTTCCCGTCATTGTTCATGGACTGATGCACATGAACAGAGGGGCTTTGGCCAGTGTTTAATGATAATCATTAGCTTTTTATCATACCTCACTGCAGTTACTACAGTATGTGACAGCTGTTTAATAGGTAGAGAGTTGGTTCAGAAAATAGTAGTAGAAGTGTAATAATAAAGAGCTGAAGAAAATAGGAAAAAAGTGACAATGCAGAAGTATTATAGAAAAGACAAAAACAATATTGTATTTAGAAAAGTACTTACACGTCAACAGCTTTAAGAGATACATGATAGAAATGCAGTGTGCCTAGTCAAATAGCAAAATCTTCAGAACAGAATGCCTGTGACCAAAACTGGATGCTGCTGGAGGTTTTGAAACCTAAAAATTATTTGCAATATGAAAAATGATACAAGAAAACCAGGTCTCCAGGTTTCCAGCCCAGGGGCCTAACTGAGCAAATAATTACTCTCGAGCATGAAATGAGAAATTCAAAAGGGCATTTGCAGCTGAGTTTCTGCCTGGCTGCCTCTTTATGTGCCTGTGTCAGAAATGTTCTTTGAAACCTTTCTTCATAGGCTTTGTTCAGGAAGCATCTAGACACCCAAAATTTTCAAGACTAAGTGGTAAAAGATAACACAATTGTAGCTGATAACATAAAGATATTTGTTGTACTAATTCTGTATGTGCCCAGAACTCTAACACTCTTTGTAGTGTAAGCTCACAGCACTCATAAATTAGGACTTCCTTTGTGTGTGTCTACTGCAGGCCTGATCAGTAGGCATTCTCAGAACAGACATAGGATATTAGGTCCCCTTTTTCCAGTAGTAGCATATATATTGGAAATGCTATCAATTTCTACACTGGATATGTATGTTTGTTACAGAATAGTCACTTGCCTTATTCTCCCATAGTTGGATGTGACTTAGAGGGAAAGGGATTGTGTTCAAATAAACACTTCATAGGAAATTGAGCATTATTAGTTGGAAAAGGCACTGGTAGGTGAGATCTTCCTTTCCCAGCTGAATGCTGTGTCATTTGTCATTGGCTTTGTGAAGGTGTGATTAATGTAGGAGAGTTTCTTCTTTGGAAGAAGGCATAGGATTTAAGTCCATGACTCCCAACTGGACTTCGTCCTTAGCAAAAGGGCTGAAATTTTAGGAAAAGGTGGGAAATTTTCTCACCAGCAAAATCAGCAAGGTGGGACTGATACTCCCTATAGTCAAATCATTGGAGTATCGAGGCTAACTCAAAATGAACCTGTGGGTAGGAGGACATTTGTCTGAATAGGGAGACATTAGGATTTAAAGACTTTAAGGTAGAAGAACTCAGGTTGTGGCTCAAGGTACCAGCAATTTATTTGTACTTTCAAAATTGTTTCCTGTACTTTGAGGAGGGAGCTGAACCTCATAGTGTGTAGTGGCATTCTATTTTTGAGATGTGGGGTGGTGATATGCCAATGCTGTAATGTTTAAGAATTTTTAAGAATTATCCCTTAATGATTACTACTGAACCAAATCTATAGTGAAAGGATAATACTGTCGTTAGCTGTAAGGGTTTCCAGAGTTTTTAATGAATTTTGCAAAGCCAGGAATATTGAATAGCTCTGAAGCTTTAGAAGTGGCCCTGTGTTCCTTCTGCTTTTTATGCAGACAGAACTTGTGAAAACTCCAGTTTAGTTTTGATTAGAAATAACTTTCATCTGTTTCTTCTAAAATGAGAAATACATGAAAGTAAAATTCATTATTGTTTCCCAGGTAATCCTCCATTGTTACTGCTGCCAGATAATGTGCGGATTCGAAGATACAATATCTCATCAGAACAGTACTCTGACTATATTGATAACCAGGATCGCATCCAAGCTCTGGATTATGACTGGGACCCTGAAGGCATAGGCCTGAGTGAGTATGTCTAGGACATTAATACTCAACCAAAGGTTGTTTTTAAAAGATGCATTTCTGCAGCATAGGTATTTAATTTACACTGGAAATCAAAATCAAATTAGATTAACTGGCCAGGTCTGGTTGAATGTGTCCCTCCCCTCTACTCAGTCTTCAGCAACAGTGTGGTTCATTTTAATGCTTCAGTTTAGTTTAGCTAGGTTTTGTTCTGTTTTTCCATTTGTTTTGGTGTGAGTTCAGCTGTGAAGTTGTGGCTCTTCAGGATTATGCAGTAGTAGAGGACTGCTGTAAATGAACCCCTTCCTTTTCTTCTGCCTCTGCCAGACCTCAAACCTGGCTCAAGTCTTGCAAGAACTAATCCTTATACTAAGCAGGAATGGCCAGTAGATCCCTATATTAGCTTATCTTTGCCTCTTCATCGGCTTCCCTGCTTTTGCCTTTTTCACAGGGCCGCTGTCTTGGGCCATACTTGCTCCTTAGAGTCCTGAGAATCTAAATTAGTCTCAAAATCATGTGCAAAGGCTTCAGAGCTAAGATCCTCTACTCTTGAAAAATGTGATACATATTTCTTTATAATCTAAATCAAGATTATTTTAGATGTGCATCTTACCTATGACAAATGGCTGAAAAATTTACATACTAACACATTTAATTGAATAGACAACTCCGTGTTATTAATAAATAAATGGGCCTGGGATCTTCACGTAAAAGCATCAGAAAGATTAGAATTTTCAAAAAATATCAAATAACTAGACATTAAAAATGTTCTTTGTCATCTTTTTTGAAGGTATTGTGTACTTCAGCATTCTGGGACATGGTTCTGAGTTTGGAGCCATCAAACGTGCTTATCTGCCAACATTCGACAGCAGTAGGAACAATCCTACAAAGGAAGTTGACTTGAATCTCAAATACATAGTTAATCCTGACGGGTTAGCTGTTGACTGGGTTGGAAGGTAAGTGCGCTGAAAAGCTAGAAAAATGCTATGCATTGAATGTGTCAAGGGTCTGATCAGGCAGTGCAAAATCCACTTTTTATTCCCTTATGTACTGTTTCTGAAGATACCTAGTCTTAAGGCAATTCAGAAGGACATAGTAAGCTCTGTTTGCCCAGACAGCGGGTTAATAGGTCAAATGCATGTTACTTACTGCACCATGTATTCTCTGAGGAAACTTGCGTTACCGCACAACTGACAGATCAGTTGTGCATCAGCAAAGTGATAATACACTGGCCTCATGTCAGCCTTCAAGGACTCAGGTAAGCTCCAGGGAACAAGCTTTCTCTGCAGTTGGATGGAGACCTCCCCAGTCAATAACGGAATTTGCCTTTTATCTTTGCTCCTTTCTTACCAGCCTTGTGCTTTGTGAGCTAATCCCAAAGCAGAAGCAGCTCTGAAGTCTGAAGAATATGTGTTTTCTCAGAAAATAGTTACATTTTTGTAGTTGTGTCTTAGAGGGCTTTTCCCCCTCTTGTTGGCTATGGACTTTTTTAGGCTAAATCGTGACAATTTTTCAACTTAATCACTATTTATTTTCCTTTCCTTGGAGAAGAGCTTGGAGAAAGTTGGGCATGACTTTTGGGAGTTCGACATCAATAACGTCATTTCTTATTTGCAATGTAACTGTTAAAAGCATGTTGTGGACAGGCATAGCTGTAGTTCATTTGGTATAACGTTGAGAGGATTCTGATGTCTGTAGATAGACACTATGAAATGTAGTCAGGATTCTGTTTGAAGCTGAGTGGACAGAGGTTATAGAGCTGAGTCAGTCTTCTGAATGCTGTTGACAAATTTTGGATGTTCCTGGCAATGCAGTCAATAGGATGAAGAAGAAGGGTAATAAGATCATAATAAAGCACGACGTTTCTGGAAAGCTGAAAAATAGAAGAAGGAATGTAGCTGTCTGCTTACCCTCTGTCACATGGTTATCAAACTCAGTGCTTGAATACTTTACCTGATATGTAGCTTTCATTATCTAGACTCTGTATTAGGTGATGTGTGCTATGTTAGGTGTTGTGTCCTGTCAAACAGTTATGGAGTTGCTCACGCAGTATGTCACCCTGATTTCTAGACCAGGATGAAGCCGGTATGACTGGCTGAAGTGATTCACTAGCCTGAAAAATTGTGACAGTCATGATGGAAAAAAAGGAAGTGGAAAATTTTATCTTTCCTTCCAGCAGTTTTTAGATATGAGATAGATATATTAAGGTCTGGGGTAGCCTTCAGGCTATTTTGCTGTTTGCTTTGTGAACTGCAGGCCACCTGGAAAATCAAATGTCTATGAGGGCAGAAGGGAGTGTCTGAATTTCTATTCACAAATCTATGTGATCACGAGAGCAAGGATAAAGGACATGTATCGCCAGCACCCTGGTGAGGCTAGCATCTTCAGCAATTCAAGCATAGTGTTACACTAATTCCAGAACAGTATTGAAACGTGTTTTAAAAAAACATATTTAAGTGTCTGCACATTATATAAAAATTGGTATACATGGTTTGAGACACTTAGTCCTTCTGCCCATCTGCAGAATAGGAATTACAGTATTTTCTCACTTTCCTAAGCCAGTTATGAGGTAACTTATCCCATCAGAAGACAGTGTGATTAGTGAGTGCATAATAATGAGTATTATTATCTAAGTTTAAAAAAAATAAAGCCACGATGATGAAGATAAGCAAAATTCAAGGAAGAGTAGAGTAAGTACCCTGTTTGTAAGGACTAAAAGCATTTGTGTCTCATGTGGTGACAATTTATTCATTAATATCTCTGTCAGAAGACAAAAGTCTAGAGAGGAGTTGTGAAGTACTAAGCTGGATACCTTCACAGTTGCCATATAATTACATGGTAAATAAATTTTTATTTGTAATAAACCTCTGTCTCCTGGAAAACGGAATCTTTAAAGATGCTTATTGGCCATCTCTGGTGCTTAAAAGTAACAATGAAAGTTCACAGCAGCGCTTTAATGAAGATTGTTGGACAGGGAACAGAGGCAGCTGCGGAAACTTTGTCAGAGGAGAAAACTAGTGAGATGATAGATCACATTTGCTAAATGTGGGTCTGTATGTTCCATAGTGAAAAATTTCAGATGTAATCAATGCAGCTTCATTATATTAATTTTGTTTGGGTTTGGTATAGTTCTTAATAATTTTTTTTTAATTCCTCTCCCAAGAATAAACTATTTACTTTTGGAATATTTTGTGTTTTATATAATTCAGACATCTTTACTGGACTGATGCGGGGACTAATCGCATAGAGGTGGCAAAATTAGATGGACGGTACAGAAAATGGCTTATCTTTTCTCTACTGGATCAACCAGCAGCTATTGCTGTCAATCCAAAACGTGGGTAAGTACTACAGGACTTCCCAGAATTATTTTCAAGGCTATTTAATACCGAAAGACCCCACAATGGTAAACTTTACAGGAAAGACTAAGGAAATGCTTTCTGGAGTTTCCCTTTACTAATGTTAGGAAATTTGTGTACATGGGCAAGTATTTTAGGATTAGATTTCATATGGGTGCTTCATATTGGTGACAACATGAGGTAGGTGAAGTAAGAATCTCCTTTCCACAGTATTGTGTGCCCACCAAATTTCTCTGTTACTACTGAAATAGGGAAATTAATGGGAATATCTCTTCACCAGCTTCAAGTAATACAGACATAGCCTCCTTCACAGCAGAAAGCAGTGTAAATGCACTGGTACATTCAACAGCTGTGCTTGCTACATCTTGTATTATATGATGGATCACCAGGTATCGCAATACGTGCTTCTCTCAGCGGGAGTAAAGCAGCACAGTTCCCTGAAGTCACCTGGGCTCTGCAGCTTTATCATGACTGAAGGATGTTCAGTGTTCACAGTCATTTTTCTTTCACTGAGAATGAGAAACTGTCATTCAAACCACTGTCTCTCTAAATTAGAATAGAAAGTCATCATCCCACTCTACTCAGCACTTGTCAGGCCACATCTGGAGCACTGTGTACAGTTCTAGTCCCCGCTCTACAAAAAGGATGTGGACAGGCTGGAAGGGGTCCAGAGAAGGGCCACCAAGATGATCAGAAGACTGGGAAGCCTGCCATATGAGGATAAGCTGGGAGAGCTGGGTTTGTTCAGCCTTGAGAAAAGGAGGCTTAGAGGGGATCTCATCACCATGTACCAGTACTTAAGGGGTAGTTACGAAGAAGATGGAGACTCCCTTTTTACACGAGTCACATGGAGAGGACAAGGGGGAATGGACGCAGTTGCTCTTGGGGAGATTCTGATTGGACACCAGAGGGACATTTTTCACATTGAGGACAGTGAACTATTGGAATAATCTCCCCAGGGAAGTGGTTGACTCAACCACATTGGACACCTTTAAGAGTTGTCTGGACAGGGCGCTGGGCCATCTTGTCTAGACTGTGCTCTTCCTAGAAAGGTTGGATTAGGTGATCCCTGAGGTCCCTTCCAACCTGAGATTCTGTGATTCTGTGTGATTCTTCTGGTATTTATCTTCTGTACTTGAAACAAGCTTATTCAGTGAACTCTCTGTGACTTTCCTGAACACATCTGCATAACACAGGCTGCTGAACAGCTTTATGTTCCACAGCTGACCTTTTCCATGAATCTCCAAAGGATAATAATGGTGACCAAATTCTGAACCATATTAAATTCTGGTTCTGTCCTTTCAGGCTCATGTATTGGACTGACTGGGGAAGGCAGCCGAAGATTGAATGTGCCTGGATGGATGGACAACAAAGACAAACTCTGGTCTCTGAAGACCTTGGCTGGCCAACAGGTCTTTCTATTGATTATTTGAACAATGATAGGATCTATTGGAGTGATTCTAAAGAAAATATTATTGAATCCATGAGACCTGATGGGACAGACAGAACCATAGTATTACATGGAGGTAAGAATTTATTATGCAATTAAAATAGCAGTAACCAAGATGTATGTTAACAAGCACTTGGGCTTCACAAGTGGGGCTATATTCGGGAGCTTTTTGAAGAGTAAGTCTTGGTAGTGTTTTTTCCTCCTTTATACAGAGAGAAATGGCACACCAGGTTCAGAGCTCATGTTGCCTGGTAACTAGATTCTCTGAGGGTAATTTACGTGACCCAAATAGGGGACAACGTGGAAAACTGGATTCTTGCTTTTTTGTGTATATTATTAAGCAGTCTGCAGGTTCAGTGGCATGAAGTGGTCAGGCACAAAAAGATGTATACGCATAGCTGCAAATGTCTTAAAATGAAAGGAATAGATATTATATTTAAGCTGAAGAAGAAAAGCAGTTTTATCACTCCTGCTAGAGATTTGCTTGCTGAGTCTTCTGTTTGATTCTTTTGAGAAGTGGGCAGTCCCTACAGCCTTGATGTCTTTGAAGGCCATTTATATTGGATAGCTAAAGAACGAGGAGAAGTCTGGAAGAAAGATAAATTTGGAAGTGGAGAAAAGGTCAAAGTGCTGACTGTAAATCCATGGCTTACTCAAGTACGCATCTATCACCAGCACAGATACAATCAGTCTGGTAGGTAATCATCATCCTGCTGAGCCATTCCTTGCTATGAGATCGAAGTTGGTATTGGTGCCTTCAAAGAGCTTAGTAATCTTCTGTTAATGAGTTTGTCAGTATGTGATAATATTAATTTGTGAAAACCTAAAAATGGAATAGATTCTGGCAAGTATTTTCTGCATACCCAACGTGAAATCAGCAGTGGAATACCACACACTGCTCTTTAGATTCTCTTAGTTCTAAGTTATGACCCTGTCTTTTCTCTCCTTCCCCTCTGTCATGGAGTTGTCATAGAAGTGACAGTCACAATATGAATTTATTCCGGTAGTGTACAAAGTGCTGGTGATTTAGTAAGGCCTCCAAGGGGGATATTTCAGCTATGACATGTCCACAGTAATCACAGAGGAGGATGTCCAGTGGAACCCATCTTTAAAGGTGTTGTAGCTTTCAGAATCAGAAAGCTCCATGTTGTTTGGAGATGTTCCGTTTCTTCTTGGTGCTACGCTGGCTCCCAACAGCCATAAATCTGATCCTTAAGAATGTAAGAAAAGGCAGAGATAATGTTTTGCTATAATTGTGGTGTTTGGGCATCAGTTGTTTTAAAAAAATGGATCTAGTCTTGGTTAGATATTTGATGTGTAATATTGATGAGACTTCTGACTATGGAATTGCCCTGCCTTGTCTCAGGAATATGCCGCATTGCTTCCACTGCCTTATAACTTTTTTTTTCAGTGCCTAATCCTTGTAAAGATGTCTGCAGCCACCTCTGCTTGCTGAGACCAGGAGGGTACACCTGCACTTGTCCTCAAGGGACTCGATTCATAGAAGGCAGCAGCACAGAGTGTGATGCAGGTAGAATAATTTGTCAAACTGGAAAATAAATGAAAGGAAGCTTTTCTATAGGAACGCAAATGCATTACTGACTTAGAAATATGGAGGGATGAGCTAGCTGATACAATAGATGTTGGTAAGTCAGGACATGTGGCTTTTATTCTCAGCCATCAATGATTTGTGGTCACCTGGTACATTTCATTT
This sequence comes from Phalacrocorax carbo, assembly GCF_963921805.1. Classification (NCBI taxonomy): domain Eukaryota; kingdom Metazoa; phylum Chordata; class Aves; order Suliformes; family Phalacrocoracidae; genus Phalacrocorax; species Phalacrocorax carbo. Next base: position 22,575,958 of record NC_087517.1, on the reverse strand, counting down.
AATCTTTTTGCATGCCATTTGTAAAATGGATATAGATATATCACTCCAACCAGTCAAGACCCAGCTGTAAAACTGGTCACGGTTTGATTTTTGTTACGAAATTCAAAAATATTTTATTTTTTTTCAAATGCACTGATTTCAGAACTAGAGAATTTCTTACAAATTATGGTTTACAATTATGTTTACAATTCTGTACAATGTATTGTTTAATAAATATAATAGAATACAATAGAAACTTTAAACAAAGCTTCCAGAACTCACAGTGTGAACAGAGATAACTTCTAGATAACTGTCATATGCTGGAAAGCCTTTCAAGCACTAGAATTTAGGGCTTGGTTGTTGCATTGCAGTAGAGCCCCCACAGTGCTTCCAGGAGTGCAAATGAAATAGAATTGCTCAGCCTTTCCTGAGAAGAAAGAGCATACCACTGCAGGATTTCTATTTCTCTTGCTGAGAGTCTGCATTCTTAGCTTACAGTGGTGTGGGTGGTAGACAGATGTCCTTGTACTTGTCCTTGCAATATATCTCTAATAAATTATACTTTATAACATTAACATAGAAAAGACGCCAGACATAATCTTCTCTGAATTATCTTCTTTTTGCACTAAAAGAGAAAATGTCACAATTTTTTACACTGCCTTAGCTCTAAATTACATTTTCTTAATAATTGTTAATGGTCTTTCGTATTGGCACATGGTATGAGCTGCAGAAAGAGGAGCAGAAAGATGTAATAGTGAATGGAAGTGTGCAATACATGTTCAAATTAGGAATCAGTAACACTGTTGATTGTGTTTGCTATTTGTTGTTTATTGCTCTGAGGGCACTGCATTTGTTATCCTTTGCTGAAACCAATTTACATAAAATGTTCATGAGTTAAGAAAACTCTGCTCAACCTTATTTTGAGGAAAAGGAGGAGACAGCAAATAGGGTACACAGTACTGTCTCTATTTTTGAACTTCAGTTTTTATCTTGAATTTAAGCAAACTTTTTGGCCAGTGAACTGTGACTGTCGTAATTGATGTACTGAAAAAATATAGCTTTTGTATATGCATTTGGTTTATTTGGTCCTTTCCCCATATTGCAGCTACAGAGAAACACAGCCTGTAAGACTTCTGCATTTCCCCTTTTTGTATCCCATTTACTTGAAGGGAGTTTTACCTTCCCCCTTTGCACAGGCAAAAGAAAGTGATGCGACATATGGCTTTTGAGTTGTGTGTGCCTACTTTTACTGAATAAGTTATCATTTTCTGAGAACAGGTTTTACGTCAATTAAAATAAGCTGATTCAGCAGAAAAATAAATACAAGAGCAACAAACGCATGTGCTATTAAAAGCAAAGCTTCTGAAAAGTAGTCTGTGAGTTTGCATGCACAAGTTCTGTAGAGATAAATAAAATGCTCTATAGCAGCATTTCTTTTATTGAAGGTGTCTTGATAACACATATGTGGCTTTTGAATTTTGCAGCTATTGAATCCCCTCCCACAATGCCACCGGCATGCAGGTGCATGTATGGAGGAACATGCTATATAGATGAAAGTGGTCTTCCAAAATGCAAGTAAGTCAGTATGTTGTTAGGGTAGTCCTGGGTCAGATTGTGCTGATTCAGTGTTACAAAACGATTAAACTCTTTGAAATGTGTTGGAAATGCTTCAGAAGATGTCATACCTCTGCAGTAGCATTTTTTCAACAATCACAGAAAAATACATATGCACATAAAAATACCAGCAAATAAGCAATGTAAATGCATCCATTGGGGTGGGGGTGGAGAAGAAACCCACCAAACAAAAAAAAAAAAAAAGGAAATTCAAACCTCTGAAGATTCTAGTAAAAGGCTATACCAAAAAATTGACACAATGAAGTAATGCTCAGTAAGTGTAGTTTGGAACAGCCAGTAGGTGCCGCTGATGCTCCGCTGAGACCGAACCTTTTGACTGCAGTGACTAGTTTTCTGACTCAGCACTTTTTATTTCCTATGTTAGCTCTATGAAGATAGTGGGCATACTATATTTATAGTCAGTGAAGTATAATTACTGACCATGGAGTTAAAATTTATGCAGTGTAGATAAACATTACAGAATATATTAATAAAGCTGAGATCATAGACTTAATAGAAGTCATTCAGTCAGTTGTCCTTATATTTACAGGTGTTCTTATGGCTACACTGGGAATTATTGTGAAATAGGATTGTCAAAGGGAGTGCCTCCTGGAACAAGTAAGCTTCAAGTATATATTACACTTGATATTTTGAGCTGACGAATGTGTAATACTATGATACATGTTCAGGCTCAGGCTTACAATTCTCTGGGCTGTTTTTTACACTGAACTATGCTTGCTTGAATGTTTGCTTGTTCTTCTGTCTTTGACAGCAGCAGTAGCAGTGTTGCTGACAGTCATACTAATCATAATAATTGGAGTGTTAGTGGTTGGAGGCTTTTTTAACTACAGACGAACAGGCTCCCTTTTACCGGCGCTTCCCAAACTACCAAGGTATGATTTGAAGGCTTTCATATCTGGAAAGTCTGTGCACTGAAAATGTATGTTTGTTTCTAAATATTTCTGAAAAATCCGGTTTGTTTGCTGTGTGCCCATTCTGTTGGACTATGGGAAGCGCAGTGTTGCAGCAATTCCCGTGGTTTTTTGATTCCAAGCAATATCATAGCTGTTCATTATTTTGTTACAAAGGACTATTGTAAAACTCTTCTACATTCTAAATTAGCTTTTAAATAATTCTAAATTAGCTTTTAAATAATGAGCAATATGGAAGACTGTTTACCAGATCTGGAACTGGATATTCAGTTCAAAAAGATACAAAAGACTACAGTTACATATGCTTTAGGTTTTTGTAAAACTTTTTCAGAAGATGATTCTGGCAAAGAGATCTTTTTAACATTGAAGGGCTGAGCTCGTCTGCAATGCTGTATTCACAGAATCACAGAATCACATGTTGGAAGGGACCTCAGGGATCATCTAGTCCAACCTTTCTAGAAAGAGCGCAGTCTAAACAAGATGGCCCAGCACATTGTCCAGACGACTCTTAAAAGTGTCCAATCGGAATCTCCCCAAGAGCAACTGCGTCCATTCCCCCTTGTCCTCTCCATGTGGCTCCTTGTAAAAAGGGAGTCTTCATCTTCTTTGTAGCTACCCCTTAAGTACTGGTACATGGTGATGAGATCCCCTCTAAGCCTCCTTTTCTCAAGGCTGAACAAACCCAGCTCTCCCAGCTTATCCTCATATGGCAGGCTTCCCAGTCTTCTGATCATCTTGGTGGCCCTTCTCTGGACCCCTTCCAGCCTGTCCACATCATTTTTGTAGAGCGGGGACTAGAACTGTACACAGTGCTCCAGATGTGGCCTGACAAGTGCTGAGTAGAGTGGGATAATGACTTCTTTATCTCTGCTGGCGATGCCCTTTTTGATGCAACCCAGCATCCTGTTGGCCTTTTTGGCTGCAGCAGCACACTGTTTACTCATGTTGAGCTTCCTGTCCACCAGCACCCCCAGGTCCCTTTCCACAGAGCTGCTCTCCAGCCAGGTGGATCCCATTCTGTGCTGCACTCCCGGATTATGTTTTCCCATGTGCAAGACCTTACACTTGTCCTTGCTGAACTTCATAAGGTTCTTGCTGGCTCACTCTTCCAGCCTATCCAGATCTCCCTGCAGAGCAGCTCTCCCTTTTGGAGTGTCTACTTCCCCACTCAATTTGGTGTCATCCGCAAACTTCATCAGGCTACACTTGATGCCGTTATCCAGATCACTTATAAAGATGTTGAATAACATTGGGCCCAATATCTGTTTAAAAATAACATGGGGCACATGTAGTGAACTTCTGTCTCTTTCCAGTGCCTGAGAAATCTGGACTTTTTGTAGGTTCCTGCCCTCTTGACAGTCATACTACCCAGTGAAGACCAGCTTTGTGAAATATCATTTGAAAATATTTGATGTTTTAAATCAAAGGAAGATTAAGAAAAAAATATTTGTAATTATTTTAAATTAATTTTTAAAAAAAATATGTCAGGAGATAATGCTTCAAAATTTTTTTAGTTTTAAGCAAATTATGTATATTTAAAGGCATAAAGCTTCATCTTCATAGTCTTTCCACCAATTTCACAGTAGCTCTTAAATCAGTGTAATTGAATCATTGTAATCAGTAATGTGGATGTAGCTATAACTGCTTCCTCACTGGAGAGATTACACTGAACTAATTAAATTTATTTATGACTTGATGTAGTTAAATTGGGGCAAAATTTTTGTGTAGATCAATCCTGCAGGACAGGAGTTTGAGATCTCCAAGCTGCCCACTGAAATTCCCTCTTCCACACTTTCTTGAATGGAAATTTTCTGTTTTGTCAGATAGTGAACAAATAGAAACTTTAATGCACTGGCTCAAATTTTCACTGTTCAGCAATACTTCTCATATAAGTTGTTAGGCCATGTGAAATGGGGATGTCAGTTTTTTGCCATAAGGCTTGGTTCACAGTTTTCATTTCTGCCATGAATATGCCTTAGCACTGCCATTGCACAATCCCTGTTTAAACTGTTAACTCGCACCCTTACTGCAAAGTTAGCTCAAGCTATAACTTAGCTGTTACCCTTAACATGGGGCTTGTCCATGTACAGGAATCATAGCCAAGATTTAAGTTTTCTTAAATTGAAATCAGCTGATGCCTACGGGGCCAACTGGTAAAGTGTGTGCACAACACACCAGCTGTAGGCAAGAGTTTTAGCACAAGCCAACTCCAGTGAAGACACACAAATGGAAAGATTATTTCAGTGCTTCTGTCTTCCTTCAAGTTAGGCAAATTTGACAAAATGAACTAAAAAGTTAACTCTGCAGTGGATTTGTAGTTGTATGTTTTTGGGGAGTTGCATGCTCAGAGTTCTGTGTGGAAGGTCCGATATTTGGCTACTCACTACTATCTTTCGCTGCTCCTAATATTTTCAGCCTAACAGTGTTCTTTCAGCCCATTTCCAATATTTCTCCTGCAAATCTAATGTGCGCTTTTGGTTACCGTAAACCCGTAAGCAGATTGAACATTTGCTTATATGAAGACGGTATACAGTAGGTATCTTCATGATTTGCATGCATAAACATCTTTAGTATATGTGATGTTGGAATTTTATCCACAAATTTGTATGCCATTTTAGCTGCATTTTTAAAAAATCAGTTTCAATTAATTTGAATAACTGAGTGGATTAATGCATTTGTCTGTAAATCAACACTGAATTAAGCGTAGTCAAAATGTAGGTAAATTTGGGGGAATTCTAGTTAATTGAATTCATTTGACGTCTACATGAGCACATATAAAGAAGGTTGAGATCATTTTGAATGGTCTAACTTCGGTTAAAAAAACTGTTGAACTACTGCAGGAATACTACTTCTGGTGCCCTCGCTAGCTTGCTTAGAGCCAGCAAAATTCAATTATGCTTAGAACAACTAAAGGAATATGTTTTATAAGCTCTCTTTCTGTATAATCTGTTCATTTTTGATTTTGTTTTGTTTTTTTTGTAGTTTAAGCAGTCTTGTAAAATCTAATGAAAATGGCAGTGGGGTAACTTTCCGATCTGGAGCAGATGTGAGTATGGAGATAGGAGTGTCTGGCTTTGGAGGAGACTCTGCTATAGACAGAGCAATGCAAATGGTAAGGTTTAGTTCTGAAAAAAAATTTTTAAATTGTGGTCTTTTAATGTCATTTATAGCTGATGGAGGGAAATTTTTTTATGTAGAAAAGATAGTGAGATGACAAATATGTTCTAGAAAAAGAAGTGAACATTGATTGGTAATTGCCTGAAAAAGATTTTTGTAAATTGAAAGCAAGGGTAAATGCAGGATGCTCTTCAAAAAAATATGACTTTTATAAAGATTTAAATGGTAGAAATTAAGTTTGATTTAATCCCTTTCCTATTTCAGCATATTCATGGAATATACAGGGAATTAATAGGTAAATGAAAATATTGTAACGGGATTTTCTTGGGGCCGTTGTGTTCCATAGAACAGGTTAAAATGTGTGCTTTTCAAATCCAGACTGTGTGTTAGAAACTTCAGAGGTAAAACTCAGGCCCAACCACACAATACACTGTTTTGCACAACTAATTATAAACTGGGCAGTTCTTATTTTAGCAAGTTTAAACAAGTCATGTTTTGGGGACATCATAAAGTGTAGCTCTACTTCATTCATGCTTTGCCATGCACATCTGAGGAACAGCACATCTTTGTGTTTCCTATACTGTATAGTTTTTCCATGGAAAATATATTCTCTTGTTTACCACAAAAAGTACAATGTACAAAAGACTTTTACTTATAGGAAACAGATCACAGATATGTTTGAATAATAAGCGCTTGCTGCAAAATCTATGCAGGAAACTCCCTAAACTTTTAAAATTGAAGTACAGACTTAACTGACAATAAATGGATATACAATGAAAAGGGCTAGTGAAGATAAGCTCATAATATATGTATATAATCTTTTTCTAGATAAGGAAACACACTTTTAGTTCATACTTGGCAGCTGGTGTAATGAAACAACCGTATGAACATTTCATAAATACTGGGAAAATAGCTTTAGGCTTGAATATTAACTCAAATCTTTTTCATGCATGAAAAATTCTACGGAACTTTCCAGTTTCTGGCCCAATGTTGACATAATCAGAGAGTCACAGAATAGTAGGGGTTAGAAGGGACCTCTGGAGATGATCTCGTCCAACCCCTCTGCTTGAGCAGGTACAGCTAAAGCAGGGTGCAAAGGACCATGTCCAGGTGGGTCTTGAATATTTCCAGAGAAGGAGACTCCACAGCCTCTCTGGACAGCCTGTTCCACTACTCTGTCACCCTCACAGTAAAAAAGATTTTCCTCATATTCAGGTGGAACTTCCTGAGCTCCCGTTTGTGAACATTGCCCCTTGTCCTGTCATTGAGCATGTGTGTCAGCTCCAGTCCCCTGATCATGTTTGTAGCTCTCAGCTGGACTTACTCAAGCAGTTCCCTGTCTTCCTGGAACTGGGGAGCCCAAAACTGAACACAGCACTCCAGATGTGGCCTCATTAGGGCAGAGTAGAGGGGGAGGAGAACCTCCCTTGACTTGCTGGCCACACTCCTTTTAATGCAGCCCAGGATACCATTGGCCTTCTTGGCCACAAGGGCACAGTGCTGGCTCATGGTCAACTTGTTGTCCACCAGCACTCCCAGGTCCTTCTCAACAGAGCCACTTTCTAGCAGATCAGCCCGCAACCTGTACTGGTGCATGGGGTTGTTCCTCCCCAGGTGCAGGACCTTGCACTTGCTCTTGTTGAATTTCATGAGGTTCCCCTGGGTCCAGATCTCCAGCCTATCCAGGTCTCGTTGGATGGCAGCACAGCCTTCTGGTGTATCAGCCACTCCTCCCAGCTTGGTATCGTCAGCAAACTTGCTGAGGGTACACTCTCTTCCATCGTCCAGGTCATTGATGAATATGTTGAACAGGACTGGACCCAGCACAGACCCCTGGGGAACACCACTAGTGACAGGACTCCATCCAGACTCTGCTCTGTTGATCACGACCCTCTCAGTTCTGTTTTTGAGCCAGTTCTCAATCCACCTCACTGTCCACTCACCTAACTCACACTTCCTAAGCTTACCTATGAGGGTGCTATGGAAGACAGTATCAAAGGCCTTGCTGAAGTCAAGGTAGACAACATCCACTGCTCTCCCTTCATTGACCCAGCCAGTCACGCCATCACAGAAGGCTATCAGGTTGGTCAAGCATGATCTTCCCTTGGTGAATCCATGTTGACTACTTCTGATAACCTTCTTTTCCTCTACATGTCTGGAAACGACCTCCAGGATGAACTGCTCCATCACCTTTCCAGGCATGGAGGCAAAGCTGACTGGCCTATAGTTTCCCAGGTCTTCCTTCTTGTCCTTTTTGAAGATTGGAGTGACATTGGCTACCCTTCAGTCCTTGGGCATCTCTCCTGTCCAACAGGAAACAAACCTCACTGGAGGTTACAGCGCAGAAAAGATAATGAGCAGAATCCCAGTAGGTTTTTAAAGCAATGATGTTTGCTTTGGGAAAGGTGCTCTAGCAGTTCAACAAACTGGTTACTACATTAAGCATCTCTCCTGTCCTCCATGACCTTTCAAAGATGATGGGGAGTGGCTTAGCAACAGCATCCACAAACTCCCTCAGCACTCGTGGGTTCTTTCCATTGGGGTCCATGGATTTGTGAGCACCCACTTTGCCGAAACGATCTCTAACCCAATCTCTAACCCAATCTAACTCAACCAAGGGGAAGTCTTCCTTTTTCCAGATATTCTTTCTCACCTCTGGAGGCTTGGGATGTCTGAGAGCCAGCCTCAGCGGTGAAGAGCAAAGCAAAGAAGGCATTCAGTAACTGCCTTCTCTGCATCCTGCATCACCAGTGTACCCATCTCGTTCAGCAGCGGCCCCACAGTTTCCCCAGTCTTCTTTTTACTACTGATGTATTTGAAGTAGCCCATCTTTTAGCTTTGACATCCCTTGCCAGATTCAGTTCCAAGTGAGCTTTAGCTTTTCTTGTTCCATCTCTGCGTACCCTGACAACATTCCTATATTCCTCCCAGGTGTCCAGTCCCTTTTTCCTCATCCTGTGAACGGCTCTTTTCCATTTGAGTTTTTCTAGAAGCTCTTTGCTCATCCATACTGAAATCAAACTGATGTAGTTTTTACATTGCTAATAACAGGTCTAGATACAGGCTATTTCTGTTTAGTTGGTGTTAATTCTCCCTGTGTATTCAGAGTATAAACAAAAAATTGTATAGTTCACTGGGAAAGAATTCAAAGGGTTTGGTTTACAGCAGTGAAGAGCTGTGGGATGTGCCTCCTAAAATTTTAACATCACATACACATGAGTAGTTCTTTGATGGATGTTTTTCAGTGTGGCTGTTCTTAGCCAAGCTAAGCTAATTTGAGAGAGCTGACAAGAGTTCACTGTGTGGCACAGAGCTCTAGTCTGATAGCACAAAGCATGAATCCTTGTGGCTTGTGGTTTGTAGAATGAGGCAGGTTTAAAGAATTAGCTGATGTACTGTTCCTGTGTTATTCCTCACTATTCCTGTGAAGGTGCTGCGACAAGGAACAAGACAAGTGAGTCTGGTAGGGTTTTGCTTTCATTACCCTTCTACTTGCTGATGTTTAGCTGGCTAGCCCTTGGTGGCTCTTCTTCTGTGGCACTATATATTTTTCCAAATACTTTACTTGGCACCTTTGCCCATCTGCTGCGAGCACTGTAGCTGCAGCTCAGGGTTTGGCACAATATGTGTGAGGTAGCTGCTATCCACACAGTGGTCTTTATGCATGGGCAAAGTATTAATTTATAATAAGAGATATGCTAAAAACTGTGAAACATTTTATTTCTGACATAATTCATGTGTTATGACTAAAGGGATGCACTTACTGCTTTGTTTCAAATAATACAGCGATCTCCCTGCTGGGCTGGGACAAAATGAATGAATCCCATTCTTTTATATTTCAGATAGTGCTTATTAATTTGTATGTAATTTTGATGTCTCTAAAATGAAATACTTATTTTGGGATTATGCTTCCTTTGATATCCCTTCCCTGTTGAAAGTGTGATTTGTTAGGGTAATTTTTCCTCATCATAAAATAGTTTGATTCAATTATTGAAAAGTGGTTTGTTTTTTTTTTTTGTCCAGCTAGGAAACGGGATAATATTGGAACAATCAGTGGTCCAGGCTGATAAGTCAGGCAGTGAAATAATGGATGGTAAATTAACATTGTCATTTTAACAGATGCTAGATTTTGTCTAAGCTTATGTGAAAGCAAACATGCATTGTGCCCTGAGATGAAGAATTGGACTATAAATTAATTCCTAGAAATATGGATGTGTTTATTGCACTGCAGTTGTTGTTTTGGTTTTTTTTCCTTCACAGAATGAAAACTTCGCAGTGGAGTCAGGGAAACAGCCGATCACATTTGAAAATCCAATGTATGCAACCAGAGATAGTGGAGCCAGTACAGCCAGTGCAGTTACAGTTGTTCGGCCAACACAAGTAAAAGAAACTTAGATTTTACTTTCATCTTTCATTTTCCTTTATGACCTTCTTTACTTCTTTGAAGAACATTCATTTTCCTTCTTCTCCTACAGGTAGCAGCAGCTGGTAGTGAGGAAAATGAAAATGTTGAAAATCCTGTCTATGCCTCTGTGATATCTGCTAGTCCGAAGGAACCCACTCAGAGCACAAATGCACCTCAGGTAGGACATAGAAGTGCTCTAAGGCTGGCTTGTTTGTTTTGTGCTCCAAATCAGGGAAATTGTATTGTTAGGGAAGCTGCAATATAGTTTCGGTTCTCTTTAATGCCATGTAGTTGGCACAGTCTGCGTCAAATCCAACTAACCAGACCATATTTACAAGATTTACAAGAGCTGGTAGGAACAGTTTGATACGAGAAAAGCAGCAAGCACAGAATTGCCCAGGGCACACAGTAAGGATCTATTTGGAATAAACGCCCTCTTTTCCTTGGCCCACCCGGTTATTTTGAAGTGAACAGATTGAAACAGAAAGTTTCCTTTCACTGTTTGTGCTTCATTTTGAGGGCAGATACTGGTCTGAAAATTGTAATGTAAGTGCTGTAAACTGTCATTGCTCCCCAGCAGAAATTATTATAACTAAGGCTTCAGACTTCTAACAATTATTTGTAAACCCCTAATGAATTATACCTTGATAGAAGCAGCAGAGTGTGTGTGTGGGGATTCCCTCTTCCCCCCACCCTAAAATATGATAAGAAAACTGAGAAAAAAGTACATTTTGGTTTAAAACAATGAAAACCCAGGGTCTGTTGGTACAGAAAATTGAAATAAGACATTTAGTCAGTGTACTGTCATTTTTTTCATATTTATTTTTCATATTATCCATATTTAAAAATGCTAGCAAGGACATTTAAGACACTTGTTCTTTGTGTTCTTGCAGGACATTTTAACAATCAATATTAAAGTATTGCCTCATCTAGATTATTTCTGATTTATGGAAGATACATTTTTGTGTCTTAAAATCCATCTGAATGAGCTAAAAATCACCTCTGGATGAGCTTTAAAATGACAGCTGTGTCAACCCGTTGTTGAAGTTTCATGTCCCTCAATTTCTCTTGTGTTGCTTTCAAGACCTTTTTTTTTTCCTCTTTGACCTATTTGTCTGGAATGATAGGGTTCCTTGAATTAATGTAATCACTTTTATTGCCTTCTGGCCTAGCCTCGTGAACACTGACTGCTTTAGGTAAAATAACCATAACTGGTTAGCTAGGAGAAGAGAAAGTTTGGTCCCATGCTTAGAATTAAAACATGGTAATGTAAGAATATCCAGCTGAAATCACTGAGTTAGCAGTCAGTGCAAGTGAGGTCCAACAATAGTGATGTCAGTGTCCAGAGAGGTTGTGAGAAAAATGAGTAAAGTTCTAATAATTTTTGTGTTTCAGGAATCAAAGTGGAGTTTCTTCAAGAGAAAAATGAAACAAAACACTAATTTTGAAAACCCAATATATGCGGAGGTATTGCTTAATATTGTATAATTCCGTTTTTCACCTAATGTACTGCTGGACTTTGTTCTTGCTTTCGTAGGATAAAGATTATGTGTAGATTCTGCTGCTAAGTGAAGCAGCACAGAAATTCCAGCCCAGGTCAAGGTAGGACTGAAGTGGTTTTGTCAAAAGTGATAAAGTTTCATGGAGAATGAGGTGTTCAGCAGGCATCCAGCTCAGGCAGCACAGCTGCATTGCCCACATCTCTGCTTTCTCAGCCCAAGCACTGTGGCCCTCTCCTGCTCCAAGATCTCAGGTGCTGGTTTCAGCTTGCTGGTACATTCTGGTACAGCTCAGGGACCCAGTGCAAGTGGGAAGCTATTGTACTGCACTAGAAGTGTCTATTTCTGCTCTTTCAGTCCTGGCTTCAGCACTGCACAAAAATTCAATTGCTCTGCATACTGCAGCCCTGTTTCTATACCAGCCCTATTTTTTTCATCCATACAGTTGGATGAGACAGTTCTTTTAAGATGGTGTGCCAAGGGGTGGTACCTGTGCTGGAGGAATTCTCCCCTGGCTTGGAAATGAAGGTTTGGAGTTCTACTGACCTGAGCCAGTAATTCCAGCCCTTTTCATCTCACAGTTCAAAATTTCTAGTTAGCCTAAGTGACTTAAGAACCTCAGTGCCACAGTCATGTGACTAAAACTACCTGCCTTTTGTGAAGAATTTAGGTTCTAATGCTCGAACAAGGTGAGAGAGAGAGAGTTCAGGAAGCCAGGGGTTCATTTCCCCAACACTAATGAATGCAAACAGTAGTAGTGCCAATGTAATTTCCATTCATGTATGTGCATATAGATGTTTCAAGCTACTCCTCACATTAAGCATTAAAATAGAAGTCCCAGTGTGTGGAGTAAGTTTGTAGTAGTGTATTTACTCAACTGTACCATCTGAAGTGAAATTAGCATTTAATTTTTTACAGTCTGTAATTTGCAGAAATAACTTTTACCATGACACTTGACTTTAGCAAAATACTTGGATATTTATTTAACATTTCTGAAAGTCGAGGTTGGATGTTTTGTACATTAGAATGTAAACTTGGATTTTATGATTATTATTTCAGATGGAAAAGGAACAGCAACAGGGCACAGAAAATGTCCCTACTCCTTCTCCTTCACTGCCTCCCAAGATTACTCTGAAGAGAGACCAACCATTAGGTTATACAGCAACAGAGGATACATTTAAAGACACCGCCAATCTTGTTAAAGAGGACTCTGTGGTATAACTAGGTAACTGATTTAGGGAAAATTAGGCACATCCATTTGCACATATATTTTTTATAAACAGAAGAGTATGGTTCACATTCAAATGCTTTATAAAAATATATACATCTCTCGGCCAACAGCTGAAGATATATGTTGAAAGTATGCCTTGTTTTTTGATAAATGCCAATTTCTATTTTTATGAACAATTATCATGATGTACTATATGTATATCTTTGCACTGAAGCTGTCTGAAAGTAATGTTATAAATATATTGTACATTTGTAAATTTTTGAAAGATTATCTTGTTCGGTGATGTTGCTAGTAGAAGCCTGTGTGGAACTGGTCATATCTTTAGGGATAAATTCATTACATAAACGCTTAAATTAAAAAAAAACAAACCAAACAAGGCGAATATAGGAACATTACTGATTTACAGGATCTTTAGGCTATATATTTCTAAAAGCACCTTTTAAAAGTTCTACTCGTGCTCTGGGCATTGTTACTACTGTATGTAAAAATGGGTGTCTCTGTTTATCTAGTGTTAAACAAAAGATGGAAGAGTCAATGCAGCACAATGATCCTGAATAGTTACCTGTACAAAATATTGTTCGTACAATATTTTAACTGCTTGAGAAAAAATAATTTCCTCTAAATCCATAAGACACATACTTTTCCTCTAGGTTCCAATTAACACCATTCCATTAATAGTGTTCTTAAAAAGATCTGATATATTTAGATTTTAGTGCCACAAGTACTTCATTTAATGAGATTTTCTTCTGCTCGTCAATGGAATATCTGTGTTCTTGGCTGGAATGTCTGGAAGTAATTTGTACTATTAAATGAAGTAGCTAGATTTCTATAACAGCTTATTTCCAAACAGCAAACTGTGGAAGATACCGGTTCATTTAAGAAATTATTCAGGTTTTTTAATGTGAAAATTTAATTTTATTGACTATTTATTTCCTGAGGTGGACATTAATAGAAAGGGAAACAATTTCTACTAATGTAGTCCTTGTAGTTATCTGGTTCTTTCTATAACCTTTCATCAGAATATACTGTACATTTTACTAGCTTATCTATTAATTAGCCAAGGTAGTTTCCACAACATAAACCATTTGAGGAAACTGAGTACCACTGCAGGAACATGTTATTCAGCTTTCCTGGCTAGCTACTCATGTAATTTGAAGATTCCTAAAGTTATAATCATTGAGACTTCTGCTATTTGATTGTTTTATATCCAAGTTCTCAAAATATATACTATTTCTCATTAGAATGCTTATAATTACTTTGTAATGTACTTTGATTAGAAAAGACAACTGGAAAATGATGCTGCTGAATAAATCTAATAAATGTATTGTTCTATCACATTCTTATTCCATTATTTGTGTCAAAGCTTTATGTACTTTTTCAATTGTGGAGACTTCAGGGCACTCTGAGATGAAAACAACAGTGCTTTAGATACAGTCAAATAAGAATAGTGCTTACTGCTTCACACAACTTTCTAAAGTTCTTGATGTAACATCACTGACGTTGTACCACCATAAGTGTGAAAGCTACCCCATTACAGACATTAAATAAACTGGCCCTTTTAACAGAAAACTCTTGATTTTAAGAGACTGACTATAAAGGTAGTATGAACACAAGCAATTAAAACCTTAGTTTAATTAACTTTCATATCTGAGTGCTTTAATGTAGAAAATCCCTTAGAATCTGGGACACAGCATATACATATCTGGAAGGCTATTAGAAAGGATTTCTTTGAAAGGCAGATTGCTGTTCTTAAGGAAAGAGTTCACAATGTTTTTTGAAGGGAGAAGGCAGGGCTAACATTTGCACAAGACTCACCTCCAGTTGCATACTACAGGAAAAAGTAGCATCAGTTTTGTGAATAGTCTTTCTCAACAGAAAGATTTGGAACCTGTTTTGGAGAAAACTGCTAATATGTCAGCCATGTAATACTTCTTTTTCCCCTATAAGAATTGTAACTTTTCAGATGTGGAATAAAACCATCCCTAGGATGCTGTATGGATAGGTAGTATGTAGATTTGATTGTTTAACATACCTGACGGTGAAGGATTTCTCAGCTTCAACTGGGCCTCTTCCTCTCAGTGTGATACCACAATGTATCCTTCTGATGATGTACAATTTAATTTTTGGTACTTTGTTCAACAGAAGCTTTAGATTCTAGTCCTAACTTTGTTTTTTTCATGTGTATTCTTTTTCCCTTATGAGGACAATCCCTGCTTGGATTCTTGAATTCTGGACTCATTCTGTTTCAAAGGCAGCTGATTTTTAGAGACTTCAGCACCTCTCTGTAATCTGTCACTAAAGGGCTGATAAACTATACCATTAAGTGTTTTCATGCACATTCTCTTTACAGCTGTCAGGCCAGATAGAGAGAACTATCTGCAGGTATTTATCATGAAATGAAGTAAAATTTAATTTATTCTTGAAGCCATTTGCCAGAGAACAGAACCTCAATGAAACACCGAAAGGTTACTAAACACTTTTTACATTCTGTCCCTTTCTTGAGCATGTACAAACACACCACACACATGCCCTCTCTTACACACACGGCATGATGAAACTCCTTTTCTTACATTTGGAGTTCTGACCTGCAGATAGTGTTTTTGTAAGCTTAGTTGAATTGCACATTAATGATTAATCAACAGCACGGCCCTTCAGCAAATAAAACCTTTACCCCTTCAGTTTTAATATCTGTAGGAACACCAGTTTGTGAGCCTCTGGCCAGCAGCTTAACAGATAGAAATACTGTACAAGAGGCACAGTAACCTGAACTAAGGTTTTGCCATTCTGAACACGCTCTTTATACAGGTGAAATAATTTGCCATAGCATATGCTAATGACGTGTTTCACCTAATGAGCGAAATAACTATCCTTTTAACTTGCAAAGCACACTGAGGATGAAAGAAATATGAGTGCATATTGTTTTTAATATTTTCCTCATAAACCATACTAATATTAGGAAGAAAGTTAAAATATAAGTTTGGATACTCTCTTTGCATAGTAACAGAGTACAATGTAGTTTTAATTTTCCCTGTAACTGCATATCTGTAAAATAGCTTGTGTTTTAACTCTACACAGTTGAATAGTCAGGTGATTAGATGTGGTCAAATACTGCAATTGTAATTTTTGGAATATGTTGCAGTAGCTGATCTTTGTTATTATTTGATTTCATGTCTTGTGTTCAGAAGATGGTGAAGTTTAGCAGCTCCTGAATATGACCATGAGCAAACCCCGCATGAAATAGATTACTAAATCTGACTAAATGCATTCTGTAAGGTACATGTGTAAGATATGTGTTCTGAAAGGCCATCGTTTTATTTCAAGTTCACTAGCAGCCTATATGTTGATGAAGTCTACTTGAAAAACTGACTCTTTTAGTGATTTTTTCTTATTTAATTTTTTTAAACTGGGTGAGTAGTATTAACCATCTTTGCAGCTGAATATTTTATGAATGCAGATCCTCTAGAGATATAATTTCTGACCATAAAAAAACTGACCTTCAGAAATGTGCTGGATTTACAAGCCTATCTGCAAACTCAGAAATTCCAGGTAAGGAGGGGTGGGGGCTGGAGAAAGTGTCTTCTGAAAGGAATCTAAGCAGTCTAGTAACTGGTAAAGAAGAGGATGTCTGATTTTGACAGGATTAATATTTACTTCCCCACAGCAGATGCTGGTCTAACACTAAATGTTAATTAGAACTCCAGGAACTGATCTCCCACGAGCTGCTGGAGCTGGAAACGTCATACACAACAGCATGTCAGATAAACAGCTTGGGGCATAGGAGAGAAACAGCCAAAAGAACTTTGCATCCCATCCCGCTCCATATCGTGTCCTGGGGTACTTTGCTATCAGGGCATGTTCCACGCATTTTATGATCTTAGAAATATCAGAGTCATACAGTCTTTTCACTGATGATCTTTGAGCTTTTATATCTGCAAAGAAAAAAAAAACAAAACTGAAAGCATTTATATGCAACATTCCCTGCAAGAGGATTCTTTATATTCAGAGGTTTGGCTTACAACTTCAGGCTTGCTTTAAAACACTGGCTCAAGTACTGAGAGCAGTATAGCTACAGCAGAGCAGGGACCAGAAAGGCTGCAGGACACCCAAGAGTCTGGTAAACAGAAACCTCCCTGGCCTACATTGTGAGCCAGACGTTCACTACAGTAAGTGCAGCATGACACAGCTTGACTTTTCAGATATCAGTAAGCCACAAACTTAGCATATAGTCATAGCAATTCATTCCCCCTGGGCATCCTACTTCTAAGTATGGAGGGACTAAGGATGACATCACATCGCACCAAACTCATATGGGAACTAATGACACAGGCCTCGTCTAACGTACACATAGTCCAGAACAGTCAGTAATGGGTTCTTAACAAATGTTAATGAAGTCCAGCAAACATTCACAGAATCACAGATTGGTTGGGGTTGGAAGGGACCTCTGGTGCAAGCCACTGCTGCTCAGCTGGGTCACCTAGATCAGGTTGCCTGGGACCATATCCATACAGCTTTTGAATATCTCCAAGGATGGGGACTCCACAACCTCCCTGGGTAACCTGTGCCAGTGCTCAGTCACCCTCACAGTGAAAATGTGTTTCCTGATGTTCAGCAGGAACATCCTGTGTTTCAGTGTGTGTCTAATGCCTTGGGACCTGTCCCTGGGCACCACTGAAAAGAGCCCGGCTCTGTTGTCTTTACAGCCTCCGTTCAGGTATTTATATATGTTGATAATATCCCCCCCTGAGCTTTCACATAGTCCTTTTTCTACTTACATTCAACAAAGTATTTTTCTCCATAGGAGTCCCTGATCTCTGGAGTCAGTCTGTTCCAAAGTCTTAAGAGGTATTTCTCGATGACATCTGAATTAACTACTCCTGCCTTAAAGAAACCATGCTCAACAATGCTTACTTTCACTCCAAAATGCTGCATCTCTATCCTAGAAGAAAAAACCCAATAACCGACCTGGGTCACCCAGTAATGACATAACCATTAAACATAAATATTTTGAAAGTCTGACACATAAATTAATATTTGAGACTTTGATTCTTATCTTCAAATGTCAGAAAAACTTTGAGATGTTCAAATTAGCTTCATAGTAGTGTACCTCTCCTGTAAAAGTGCAGCAGGCAATTATCTCTGAGGAAAAAAAGCAGTGTCAGGTAGATTCACAGCTTTCTGTGTGATTTATGTTGAGCTGATGCAAAGGTTGCAACTGCCAGCTGCATCCTAGCCATGTATAATCAAATTAAACTTCTGACTATTTCAAATACTGTTGCATCATTTCAGCTTCCAGCAGGAACAGATTATTAAAGTGCCTGGGAAAAAGTATAAGTGAGTAAATATTTTCAATTAGATCAGAACTTTATTCTCTATTGTATAGTTAAATGGCTATGGTTAAGTGATTAAATGTTAGTGCAAGAAAGGTAAGTGTGTTTTCTGGTAGTGTGGTTCCATCTACTTTGAATTGCAATGCAATTCCTTTGGGATGAAAATGGCCTCTTTGCCTTACTGGGCGGCTCAAAAGACCCAGGCAGTGTGCAAAGGAATGGACCATGTGTACATTAGCCACTAGTTTATATGATATTTCCTTGGGGCATATACTTTCTTAACACAAGCATTCATAATGGTTTGCAGTCAACTTTCCTAGTCCTTATGAAGACTTGACTTGCTGGGCTAGGCCATAGCCTTCTCAAGGCAGTACAACACAACTGACTTCAGTGAAAGGTGCTCAGCTTAATTTTCTGAAGTTATGAGTCCCTTTGGTAATGTCATTTCTGCCTGGAATTGCCCAGCTCAGATTGCTGTGGCGCATTAGAGCAAAATAAAATGGGTTGTAGGTGGGCAAGTACAACTAAGTACAACGTGCCCAGGAAACCATGGGTTTCTGACCAGGCTATACTGTTGATTTACTTTCGTGTACACAGGAATCCACATGCCTGAAAGCTGCATGCTAGCCATTTGTCCAGGACATGAAAATTTTTCCCAGTGCAGTTTCCTGGTGGGTCTGTTCATAATACTGGACATTGAAATCCCAAACAAGTGACCACCATCCTCTTATTTTCCTTTCCCCCTTTAGGCAAGATTTCCAGAGAGAAAATGAGAGGAGCAAACATACAGTCACCCTTCCCCAGCACATCCAGAATCTGTTCTTGGATTCAGACGTGTATTCCTAGCTACTCACCGTAAGGTGTCAGAGAAAGCTTCCATGCCCCATTTGGACAGGCTGTAGCCACCTCCTACAACAGCCGCGAGGCCTTTGGCATTAATTAGATTGACTACTCTTCCCTCAGCTTTTTTCAGAAGTGGCAGAAGCTTGAGCGTGATTTCAATCGATCCCAGCAGACTAACATCCAGCACTGAGTGGAAGTCTTCAATCCTCAGCCAGTCAGTGGGTGCTACAGGTGCTGTTCCTTCAGCATTGATCACCAAGCCAAAAAGCCCTAAGAGGATTACAAAACCATTTATTTCGGTATTTGGCAATATTTTACCCTATTTAGAGTTTAATATGTAGTGTTGGGAACCAAGCACAGTCTGCAAAAACTTCAGTGAGATGAATAGAGTTGTCTGGGGTTTGCTTTTAAGATCTACTCTGTACAGCTGGCAAAATTTGCTGAAGCCCTTAGGCAATGACTTTAGAAGAGCATGGGTAAAGTATTAAAGGATAACTATTTTGGTTGGAGATATAGATGACCATACTGGGCTTTATTATCCAGATGCGCTCAAATATGTGGACTCCTAATATACACTCATGTTCTTGTGAAAATGAAATAGTCTACATGAAAGTGGAGAGACGGATTTTCACATTTTTCTGGGTTGCAGTCTAAAGGTCTGAACCAGATGTGTGGAATTAGTCAAAGCTTCTAAAAATATTAACTTAACCCTGTGTATTGATAATACTGCTTTACTACCTTATAAATTACTTCAGGAACTTTAGATAAATAATGACACTTCCAAGAGTTTGCTGAGGACAGCCTGTGCCTGAATGGAGGGGCTGAAAGTCCAGCACTCAGCCTTCATAAAGAGTTTCTCAGGCTGATGTGGCAGCATTAGCAGTGATTATCCCAACCAAGAACGTGCGGCTTTCCACAAGCTGGAATCAGGGGCCTGTCGGAGGAGGTAAGCACTAATAATTATGTTGTCCTTGTCCTCAGTCGCTACATTCAAGAGTGGTCTGGAACTGTCACGATGAGGCCAACAGTGTTTTACAAGCTTTGAGGAGAAAGTCCCATTGGTACAAGATACATGTTTTGCTGTTTTAGCTAGTTAATTAATTAACAAGCCTATTGAATATTTGGTATAACTGTGTGTTACAGCTTGTAGTTACAGTGTTGTGATCCTCTTTGGTGGCCCTTAACAATGTCTAGTCTGAGCTGTCAGTGCTGAGAAAGACACGTGTATTTTTTGGTCATAGTTATGGTCACCAATCATGGTTGAATACATTTACTACACAGATCTTTATATCATCCTTTGCCAAAACCAATGCTTAAGTCTAATTTTTTAACTCCGGTCATAGGTATCCCAGGACAAACTCTTCCTCTTTAGGCAAGTGCTCAGAGGTGTATGAGAGCAGCAGTGAGGGCTGCTTATGTAACAACCCTTAAGAAAACTGGCTGAAGCAGCAAGTGTTTAACTGTTACAGTCAGTGCAATTCTTGTGTGCATTGCAAAAGTTGGACTTACTCAGCCTTGCAAAAACATACACTGTTCTGCTTACTAGAGGAGGACGGAAGAAGCCCTGCACCATCCATTTTTAATTGGGTGGGCTAGTTTTATTTTCAAGAAAGTTCTTTCTGGTACCAGTTAGTGCCTTCCCCGCCTCCTGAATTTCTTCAACTGCACCAAAGAGTCTGAAAAACACACCTGGGAGTGATCTGATTTTAATAGACTGAGCAACCAGATTTTTAGGCACCCTGTGGTGAGAGTGAGGGGAAGCCCAAAAACATTGCTGAGAGAATCTCTTTGAACTGAGAAATGACAGGACTGAAGAGTGAATGCATTTCATCAGTAAGATGAAACAAGCCTCTGTGGAGAGTGGAAAGGCACTAGAACTTCTAGCTGGACCATATTTGCTTATACTGAATAATTTTTCTGGGAAATTACCTTGCCACTTACCCTTGCCAGCCATCTCTTCAGTCACAAGTACCACAGCCCTGGCAATGCTGTTGGAGTCAGCTAAGTTCAGGTTCACTGTCTTCAGTGAGAGTGAGGAGCAGGACCGTAGCTCTTCACATCCTTTTTCTGTGGCACATGCGGCAATGACACAAAATCCCCTTTTGTCAAGCCATTTAGCCAGTGAGTTTCCAAGTCCGGTGTCACAGGCTGTTATGAAGACATGCTTTCCACTCAGGTTTCTCACTCTGTGGCTGTCTCTGATGAGCCAGTAAATGATAAGAGAAAGTACAGAAGCCAAAATTGCTATGTGCAGTGAATCTGCAAGTGAGAGCTACAAGCAAATAAGTTAATGATCTAGAAGTACAATGAAGCAAATATGCTCAGCCAACCTCCCAACTTTCTCAGACACAATTCTTGTAAGGGGCTTTGTTTCTGGTTGCAGACCTTCCAGCTCACTGTAAGTTAGGGGTGAGCAGGGGTGGAAGCTTTGGCACAGTGTAATTGGGATCCTTGAATAATATGTGCCTTGGCAAAACCTTCCCTACCCTCTTTTTCAATAGATTTCCACTGTTTTCAAGCTTTGCTGACCAATCTTTTTAGGAAGCCGTGTCCTTTCAGGATGTTTCAGACTGAAAGGAATGACTGTGTCAGTTCTCACAGTAGCATCTGGGGGTTTTTGTGGACGCTGGTGATTATTTGTGCTAACATTGGAGAGAGGAATTCTTCTGGGAAGAAGGATGATTCTTTTTGGCCACCTTTATGATGCCACCCAGGCTGCTCTTCTGATCTGTAGCATGGAAGCAGAGTCACCCCAAGAACAACCAGAAAAGCATAAGCTGTAGTGATGGGTCTGGTGGCTCATTTGTTGTGTGACTTGTGTTGTGTGATGGTGAGTGGTCTGCATTCTGTCCTGCAGACAAGGTAGACTTCGGGGCAGTGCCTGAATCTTCTGTTCCCTTCCTCATTGCCTGTTCATTACTGATACACAGCACAGTAGAATGTATTATATAGGAAGTGTGTTTGTGTAAAGAAATGGGGAAATGCATGGAGATGTTACCCTCAAAAAAAGAAAAAGAGCACTGAGGGATCACAAGGTTTCCTAATTCTGGTGGGGAGGTTACTGTTTGCTTATTACAAATATTTTTAATAAGTGTAGAATACAGTGCTTGCCATCTAAAATCTTCATGATTGATTACTGGTTTTCTAATTGTATTTTTGGCTTGTTTAGGAATTAAACCAAAATAATACTTAAAACCAATGTTGTTGGGGAGGCTAGTAAGCATTTTCCAGACATCCTGTTAAAGCAAAGCTTTTTTACAGGTACTAAGCAGTCATGTAGGCTCTAGTTACCTATGTATGTGTAGAGGTGTGGGTATCTGGCCTTTAAAATGTGATTGAATTCAAAGAATGGAGTGATACTTCAAAACAAAGGAATTTGTGATTCTTTTCATGTCCCAAAAGTACTCGAAGAGGGAAGGGGTCTGTCTTCTCTAACTCATAGCTATCTGAAGTTAAGCATTCATTTGGCTGATTTTTGTATAACAGCCTTGCTGCCTTGAGACATGAATATTAAAGGAAGCCCAATGTATTATGCCTGGTTGCTTGATCCTGTCTGGTGTTCTTGTTCCTGCTGAGTTCGTGGAGTGATTTGGATTTATTCTGATTCTAAATTTTGGTGTCACCTCACCAAGTAGGAACGGAAGGTATCTCGGAATCTATTAGTGAATGAATGTTGGACTCTCACTAAATAATTAAATGAGTCACATAGCTGATAAATGATAACAAGGGACAACATTCATTGCCACTTAATGATCTTACTTTACATAGTTGGTTGCCTCAGTAGCCATCAATAGGGACTTCTGAGCTACTGGTTAATGCTCTCTGATTTTAAAATGTTAAGCAAATATATACAGATAAGATTTTGCTTCTCCTTCCATTGCAATCTACAGGGAGGCTCCTACTGAATTTTTGGGCTGTTAGGTGGATCCCTGGGCTGCAGCGGCTATTTTAGCAGCCCATCTCACTGTTGTTTTGAGGCTGATGTAGTTGGCCCTTTATTTCAGGTACTTCACTTAGATATTTGGCTTTTTTTGCTGTGAATGTCCCTGTTAAGTCTGACAAGGATTGCAGTATTCCTGAATGTGTGCACTTTGGAATAATCTTTGTAATGTTTCATTGAGTTGGTGACATTTATTTTCCAAGAGGACTCACAGAGTGTTGTCTGACAAAGTGCCATTAAAACTGTGTGAAAGGGCTCAGGCTAATTCAGTCTCTGTGCTGTAAAATAAAGTCTAAAAACAGGATGTTGCAGCAGCAGCCAAACATAGATACACCTAGTCCATTTGCAATGACGTGCCAGGCAATGACATTTCCTTTGGCTGCTGGTTTAGAATTTGGAGCTGGGCTAGACACAGAGAGAGAGGAGCTGCTACCAGCAGGCTCTTGTAACCCCATTGCCAATAAATCTCAGCAATCTACTCAGCAAGCTAGTGCTGTGATATATCATTTTGGACTCGATTCACCTTTTCCCCAACACAAAATTAAATTAAATAATTAGAGATTTGGGGAAAAGATTAACCTAACTGAAAAAAGGAGCTGTAAATCACACCTTCCTCCTTTGGCTGTGCTGTAGGGAGGAAGCAGCAGGCAGTGAGCTTGCATTACTGGAAAGGAGGTTAAATTTGAAACTCGGCTCTGTGGAGAAGTCTTGGAATATCTGGCCAGGATGCCTACTTGGCTCCTGTAAAAGCAACACCTGGGACTTCTCTGGTTAGTGTTAGTCCCTGTGTTTAGGTAGCAATAATTGGCACAGAAGCACTGTAAGACAAGGGGCTCTCGGGGCAACAGCTGAGAGGGCAGTACTGTGTGGAGCCCCTGCTGTTCCTCTCTCCCCTATCAGCTCTGAGCCAGTGTTCCTAAGACTGTAATCCCTAACCATCTAGTTCTCCTGGGGTACCAGTGCTCCTTCTCCAATAACACATGGACATTCGGTGCTGAGCACCATGGCTGGTTTTGGTCTGCTGGAACCTTCTGCCAGTATTTATTCTGCTAGATGATGTTATTGCTGCTAGAAGGAGTCTAGGGTCAGAATCAAAGGAAATAGTCTCAGTTAAAGCTTTTTTCCAAGAAAATTGGCTAGTTCTGTGAAAGTACAATGTTATGCAAAATATTTCTTGTTTGATAATTGTGGAGAACCAAAAAAACCCGCTTGTCTTCCAGGGCATATTGATTTTGAAATAGCTGCCTAGAGTGGCAAAGAGTGTGTTTCCAGAGAAAATGTCAGCATGATATTTGAGGAGTATTGATATATCTTCATAAATATTGAATTCTGATTACTACTGTAGCCAGTAAATAGCTAAAGGCAAATTCTACTTTCCATTAAAACCTTGATATTTGCCTGGCAAATTGAGAACTCTTGGGATAGAGCTTGGCTTTTACGCCTAGACAAGCGCCATTACAAAAGCAATTGATTTTAGAGAAAAGCAGCATGACTACACCAAAAGCCCTTTAAGATCCTCAGATGACTGCAAAATACAGCACCCCTCTGCTTCTCTGCACTAAAGGAAGCTGAAGCACATAGACCGTATTGAATGGGGGTGTTACTGTTTTATTCCCACAGCAAGTTTGCTTTGGTAGTTGTGCCAAAGAACCTCAGGTTGGGTGAGGTTTGGGTCTGGGTGTGCTTTGGATTTCTTCATCTGCCACTGTGCTGGGAGTGCAAACTTCCGGAAGTCAGTGCTCTGCAGTGGGTTAGAGTGACCTGCCAGGCATGCTAAGGAAGAACTGCCAAGGGGAAATTTATGGACTGGGGTTCTTCAGAAACAGCACTCATGTAGCACTCAGTAGAAGTTTTATATGTATCAGACAGCTCTCTGACAGATCACCCAACAGTTCTTCAGAGTCTAGGAAGTAAAAACTTTAATAATTGGTTACCCTGCCAGAGCTACAAAGCCCCCGGTCTTCAGTTAACAAGTTGAACAAATACGCAGGAACAAACACATCACATCTCCCACCCTTAGGTGAGCTATTCCTGCACAGGCAGGGCTTTGTACTTTTTTTTCATGGAAAAGGAGTGCTTTTTTGTATGCTGTGTAAAAATGTCAGTGTGATTATACAGTTTGGTGGTCAACAGATAATTTAAGACCTTCATTAATACGTCACCTTAAAAGAAATACATCTCCAAACTTTCCTACTCAGCATTTTGCAGGGAGATGAATGTAGTCTGGTACAATGGGGGCTGATTTCTTGGCATGATTGCATCTTTCCTTGTACAGCTTGCACTTCAGATTTTTACTACAGCATCGGTAACAAATGTAAAAGGTAAAAAGGAAAACAAAACCCTGTAAACTTCTAGGTGGCCGAAAAGAAAGGAGTAGAGAAAGATTCCAGCTGTTGGGAAGAACATTTCTGAGTTAGTGTTTTATTCAGACCCTGTAGGTGCTTAGGTAAGCAACAATTGTTAAAGTCATTCTAGAAGGGAAGGGACCGCATGTTCTCCTGTCTGCGCACTCAAAAACAAGTGCTTAATTTGTTCTCTTAACTATTCCGCAAATGCATGTAATGGGTACTGCTCAGTATAACAGTAGACATGAGTTCTGGTTTTGTGCCGGGTACTCACATTCTGGGGAGACATCTGCAAGCTCAGTCTGTGCCTCCAGCTGCTCACAAGTTGCCTTCACCAGGTATTTCCAGTGTCAGAACATAGAAACTGCCCAGGTCAAACTCAGAAGCTTGTGTACCAAGACCCACATAGTGATAGTTTCCATAAAAATCTCTGTAAATTCTGTGTCTAGTGGTGCTTTCTGATCGCTGTACATCAGCTGACAAGCACAGCCCCTCTCCCTGCTGTTGATAATGACTTGTGCTGTGATGATTCTACCTTAGGGACTTACTTGGTATTAATCTTCTATATATGCTCCATGCCTGCCTATCCTACCTATGTTGTATAAGCATTGCTGCCTATATATAGTAATCTACAGAGCCTGGGGGACTGTCAAGACTCATTAGGGAGAACTAATCTGCTCAGCTGGGAAGGACTGATCTGTGCTTTGCCTTGAAACCAGCAGGAGTCTTTCCATTGATTTAACAGGGTTTGTCTCAGACTTCCACCTTTTCTCCTGCATGTGAGTGAATTGTTATGGCTTAATCTTTTAAGATATATCCTTGTACATGAAAACTTTCAGGGATTAAATTATTTTTCTAGTCCAGGGTCAGCTTTTTTGCACAAATCAATTGCCTGAGTAACTAAGCAATGTTTTTCAAATAAAAGCTCAAATTCTACAAACTGTGCAAACAGAAGCTCTACAGTTTGTTAGAGAAGACTCTAACATATGACTGCAAGGCTACTTGTTTGTTTGCTACCTGGACCGGAGTCCGCTGGGCACCTCTGATCCAGGACTGAGTGCTACTGTGTAAACATGTAAGCAGAACTCCTTTTCCCCACTCTTCACACCTGCCCATTCATAGCACTGTGCAGTGCCAGGTGCTGCAGGAAGCAAGGAAGCTTGGGCAAAGACCTTTCTCAACAGCAGAATTAATGAATAAGGGTTTTTTAATTAAAATTGATTTGAAACTATCTGAATGAGAAGGAAATTAAAACTGGGAAAACAAAGCAAGGTGATAGGATGGAGCTGGAAGTTACCTGTCCCCATTCAGTTGAGCGGACCATGGCAATGGCAGCCTGTCCCAGACTGGCTGGTGATCCCTGTCTGGCTGCTCCCAGCAAGGAGCTGCAGAGTTGTTAGTTCATCCTCTGCTTGGAAGGCAGCTCTTTCTTCTCCAGTTTCCCTGCTCGTTTTGGCTTGGGCCTGGAAATTCGTGCTTCTTTTGCTACTGTGCCACACCAGTGGTTGTTACTGCACTTTCAGCACTCGTGACAGTCAGACATGTGCAGCTCGCTGCAGACTTGGCGATTCAACAGGTGTCTGGCAGAGATTTCCTCTTCAGCACAAGCCTGGCAGACATGCCTGATGGGCCTGCCTAGTCCTGTCTGGCCTGATTTAAACAACAGGCTCTACAGCGTGGTTGAAATGACAACAAAACAGCACTCTATCAGCAGGCAAAGCCTGTTGCAGGGGAATGTTTCTCCAGCAGTGTCAGCTCAGGAGTCCTGCTATTGTAGGTAGCAATCCTTTGCCACACAAGTGTAGGAGACAAAAACATAAAAGGAGTCTCTCTCTCTCTACTGCTTATTTTTCTTCTCGCAAACTGCTTTTGAACTGTAGAAAATAATTTCAGAAAGCTGAATAGATGCTGCTTAGCATCTGGGAAAACATCAAAATGGGGAATTTGTCCAATAAGTTCCCTTTCTCACAGATGATCCTCCAACTTGCTTAGAGCACAGCATGTGAGGCAGCTTAACAGAAGAGAAACCTCATAAGCAAAATGTGAGCTCCATATGTAGCTTTCCATTAGAAAGCTTGGCATAAGAAAGTCTTTCATTTGCAGAAAGCAGCACCTGACTGTCTGATTTCTCATTGACTCCTTAGGTGTATTTCGTGATGAAATCCCTGACTCCTAGAAGGTATGTGGAAAAATTACTCTGCTTGAATCATAACATTGGTGAAGGAAATTTGGTTCTCAAGTGAAAAGCAAGAAGCTAACGTTATTCCTGCTGGACAAGTGAAGGCTTTGAAGCACACCTTTGTGTGCTGGTTCTAACAAGCTAATGGAAGCCAAGTCCTATGGGTGCAGTGCCCCAGGATGTTCTGACCTTGTAGAAGCCATGGGTCTTCCCCTGAACAAGTCCCTTCTAGTCCCTAAAAATGTATGTCTAAATATTCACCTGCCTCATACATTCTTCTCAGCAGGACAGGTTTTGATAGCCATAGCAGAGCACACTGTAGTTTGCTCAGTTACAGAAGTCACTGGTTTTTGTTGCTGGCATTTGAATAAATGAGGTGTCTGGTTCCAGGAGGGAAAATGCTAGCAGAATTTGGCCCTTCATACAGTGAGAAGTAATACATTGAGCAGCTGATATTTTTACTGCTGAAAAATTAGCTATTTTCTAATTTAAATAATATATTTACAGCTAGTGTGTCCTGTTCCAAAAGTTTGTATTTTCCTTTAAATGTTAACCTTCACAGTGCTAGTGTCTCACAGCAGCTGACACTATGCTTGTGGTCTGACAGGGACTGAATTAAACCAGCCAAACTGTTCTAACAGTAAGGATCAGAGTAGGTGGTGTCATTTTGTACTATCTTTTTTCCCCTGATCACTTTTGGCTGAGTAAACTTGGTGGGGTAGGGGGAAAGCTTTAGCTTCTGGAAAGGCTCTGTGTGAAATGACACCAGGGCTGTCTATCAAAAGACAAGATTCACATCCTTGGGCCCAATGCTGCCTGCTCTGTGGGAGCCAAGAATTTCACCCTCTGGCATGGGCCGATCTCTTGCCTGGAAAGCTAAGAGCTCACACAGACTGGGACAGGGAAGCTACTAGCTCACCAGGCAGCCACAAAGCAGCCTTTGGATGAAATGTTAAGTAAAGAAAACTTGGGTTTCTGTCACTTTTATTATCAGAAAGGTGGTTTTAAAATAAAATCTGCTACAGCAATACCATCAACATCTCAGTAAGAGTAGCCATTTGAGAGGTATGCACCTCAAACCAAACTTGCTCTAGAAGGAATAACTTATTCAGATAACTGAATTATAAATCAAATGACCCTACTGAAGCCCAAGCATAAGCTGCACTGAGAAAAATAGAACTGATGTTTTGTAAGCTCCATAGAAACTAAATTGAAGACCAGCACTATTTGGATAGCCACTGGGTAACTTTCTCTTCAGCACAATCATGGCACAGCAAATTCACCAGCATGAGGAAAGCATTTGTTTCATCACTGAGTAGTTTCTATGGCAGTGGGAAATGGCTTCCAGACTCAATGTGGAGTCTCTGCAGTTCTCAGGCACTTTGCCATGATTAATTCCAGTGGAGATGGGTCTTACAGGCATTTGTGTCAGGAATTAAACAAGAGCAGCACCTCTCCACAGGAATTACTCAGCATATCACAAAACATAGGGCTATTATTTTTATGCCAAGAAATAGCTCCTAGACTTGAAATCTTGCAAGCTCAATTTTTTTTTTTTTAGTAAAAAAACCCCCTTAGCTCTTCACTACCTTAATTACAGATATTAGGCCCCTGTAATTGGATCTACAGTCCACCTTTGTAGCTATGGATCCTTTACAACAGAGGGGTAGAGCTGGACTTCAGAGATTCTCAAGATTTAGCATGCTAATCAGGAAAATGCCTCACCTAAACCTTGCAAAGTCCTGTGAGTAGGAAGGGGTGTGAACCACAAGCAGCTCGACGACTTGGGCACTTTATTTTGCTCTCTCTCCACTTAGGACTGTACCAAGGACAGGCAACAACAGTTTCCTTGGCCTCAAAACTGAATAGGGGTGACTGCTAACGAAAGCAGTAGTAGGAAGAGGGTTTTCTGCCTGCCTTCCTAGTGTATATTGCAAGAGTTTGTTCCTCTGCCTGAGATGACTTAACTCTTTCTGCTGTAGGGACTTAAAGTCACATTCCCTATTTTCCTAGGATATTTTTGTCTTATGGATCTCTGAAAACTGGAGCCTTCAAGTATTCTCAAACTGAGCACTTTAAAGGAAAATGAAGTAATGTATCTTTTTAATAGTAGCAGGTATTGGAGAAGTAGATGCATTTCTTACATTTATAGGGAATGAATGTGTATTTCATGTATAGTTTGGATCATGCTGATATAAAGGACAGAACTTATAGAATCAGCTTTGTCTGTGATGGGGGATATGCTGACAAATATTTACTTTGTATGGGAAACTGCAAGTTCTACTCTGTTCCGCATCAGTAGGAGGTCTTGTATAACTGTTGGCATTCTTGAGAGGGGATTCCAAAACAGCTTAGCATCCTGCCCAACAACGTAATGGGCATGTGGATGGAGGCTTGTTAGGGCATGCTCCATGCACTGGACAACTGGCGAAATATCCTTGTTAAGACAGATCTTGGACAGCTTTTGTTTCTTTGCTGCATCTGTAAAGCTCAAAAAAAAAGAAGATCATTTAGCGACAGCTAGGCAAGGTAACTTTTAACTCTTCCCCAACACTGATCTGTGCAATTTTACTGAAGAAATGGTATTTCTGGTTTCTCCCTACACAAGAATTTGTAGCAGTTTCTGAGGACAAAGTCCTCATCCAAAATGACCTTGTGATATAGTTAACCCCAAGAACAGTCTAGTTACCCTTAATTGTGGAACACTTATGGCAAAACCGAGCCGGTATGGTCTGAGGATAGGCAACCAGCATTGACAGTAGCTCAGCATAAACATAACTATACAAGAGGCGAAGGGAAACAGAAATGATGTAGTTTTAAATGAGTCTTTAGTAGTAAGGAAATTGCTTTGTGGAAAGTTGTGAAACACAATTTTAAATAAGACATTTGAGAGATAAGAAAGTCCAAGGATCAAAAGAAAAGCACCCCCTGTTTAAGCAGCCTTAGCAAGTGTCTGTCAGGCGGGTCCTGAATGGCTTCATCACCACTGGGACTAGCAGAAGCAAAGGGAATTTATCCCTATCTGATTACTAAACAAATAAAGAATAATGACAGAAAAACACATCGAGCACATCGATTACATCATCTGATAAATGTTTTTCTGTTTGGGAGTTTGCTCAAAAGATTCATGCCAACATGAATAATTAATCTTTAACTGAGATTTGAACAAAGCTTCCCAGAACAAATCTTTTATGCGAATAGTCATATTATGATGCAGAATAATTTGAAGAGTAACTTTTCACATCACAGTCTTTCCAAAAAGTCAGAATGATTAGAAGTTATAATGCTACTTTGCAAGGCTTTATCAGCAGGAAACGCATTGCTTCTTTTGACACACATGTCTGGAAGTTGTCTCACCTTTCTGAAAATACTCTTCTCCATATTGCTTTTTAATATCAGGGGGAAGCTTATTCCAAATAACCTCCTTCTCCTCCAAAATCTTTGCTGGATTGGATAAAGATGTTTTGAACAGTCCAGGTTGAATGCAACAAACCTTAACTCCAAAAGCTTTCATATCTCTCCTGCAAAGACAGCCCAATGATTTAACCGCATTAGACATTATTATTAATATTGTGGGATTTTTTTTTTCTGTACTAACGCTTTTATTTCTGTATTTACATGGCACACCAGGACACAAATACCGTGAGGTTTGTTCATGGTTGTGAACTTCCAGCTTGTTATCCCTAAATGAGAGAGGCATGAACTATCTTACCTGCTTCCCCAAATGAATGCATGGGCAGTGACTGTGCTGTAGGTGGCATAGTGTATTTCACAACCTAGTTCACCTCGCAGTAGCTCATTAGTTATCTGACTTGTCTCTAACACTGGCTGGCTGCCTAAATGCAAGTATGTAGGGCCATTTTACATGTCTTGGGGAATCTCTTTCGACCTCTGGCTGATGCTCCAGATTGGTATGGTTCCTTCTGGCCCCATGTCATAGCTGTCACCCCTTTGTGAGCGTCCCGGTATCTAAAATGGCACTATGTATTTAAGGACACAAATTTCTCCCTGTCTTTGCTACAAGAAGAAGCCATGATAGTCCCCAGGATTAGTTTTCAATTTTCTCTAGATCCCTCTAATGATCGGTATAATTAAGAGAACAAAGCTTAGACAAAAGTTACTACCACGTATTTTTTCTGTATGGGTGGCTGCTGGAAGTTTCTAGGTGCACTTTTCAATTAGCAGAATTAGGTTCATATTGCAAAGACATCTCGGTTCCTTTGGGTGGAACTTCCTCTGCAGTAAGGACTCTGTGTACACTAAGATAGGTTAGTTGTGAATCTACGAGTACCAACTACGCTGCAATAATACTTGAGGACAGCTTGTGTGCCCAGTAGGCTTTATACTATTTCAAAAGTGGCATAATCTGTGTTGAGCAAAGGAACTTTTAAGAAGAATTAGTCCAAAACATCTAACGTTTTTCAATTTTACACCAAGTGCCAGGATTGTAAATCAGCTCCTCTTTTGCGTGTGCCAGTTTTTAGTT
Source organism: Phalacrocorax carbo (assembly GCF_963921805.1). Classification (NCBI taxonomy): domain Eukaryota; kingdom Metazoa; phylum Chordata; class Aves; order Suliformes; family Phalacrocoracidae; genus Phalacrocorax; species Phalacrocorax carbo. The sequence goes on along the minus strand of NC_087517.1, from coordinate 22,544,061 downwards.
AGTATATGAGCCGTAGGAAAAAAAAAAAAGTGGTTTTTCCTCATAGTGAGTGTTATACCTTAAGCTGTCATTAAATCCTTCTACCCCAAACTTTGAAGGAAAATAGCCTCCACCACTGAATGCTAGGCGACCTCCAACACTGGACACATTTACAATCCTTCCCTTCGCTTTTTTTATCAAGGGAAGCATATTTAATGTAACATTTATGAGTCCAATTAAATTGACTTCAATTGGTTCTCTGAAGTGCTCAATATCCAGCCAGTCTGTAGGAGCAGATAGGCCCATAATCCCAGCATTATTGACAAGTCCCCAGAGACCTGTAGGGAAAAAAAGACGACAGTCAGGAAACAAATTTTTACCGATTGTGTCAGATTAATTGAACTGGGTGAGACTTCACTGAAAATCAGTGAGGGACCAAGAAGGCAATGAAGATTTGGAGGAATTGCTTGAGAATGTCCTGCAGTATTCAGCTTTATTCTCAGTGTCCAGGTTTTATCACCATGCTTTCCACCACCCTTTGCATAGTCTTCCCCCTGCTGCAACATTTTGGGCAGGGGATAGTGTTGGCTTTTTGTGGGAGAAGGGGCAGTAAAGGAAGGCCAGGTATGGCAAAGAGCAACTATACTGGGTGACAGGAAATGTGTAAGAAATAGAGCTGATCCTTGGTACAGGTAGAATGTCCTGAGATACAGGTAAATGTGCCCTGGTTCTGAGATGGGTGAGGTGCCAGGACAATAAAGAACAGCTCTTGATAACAAAAAAAAATTTAAAAATCCTTCTCAAAGTCTTGAAAACAAGATGAGAATGGTGTGATAGAGAAGGCTTTCACTATTCTTTTTCCCTGTGCTGAGATTTTTGTAGCAGAGAATGTATGCCTCACATTGACTGACATGCCCCAACTGGAAATGGGAAGGATTTTTTTTTAAATTAACAGTCAGCTCTAAAAAATGAGGTGGAGGCAGGGAAAAACCATTAGATTTGAAAAACATTGCTGACTCCTCAGAATAAGTAGGGAAAAAATACAAAAATGTAAAACCAGTTCTTCTCTTGTATCAGCTGTTAGAGTTGTGTGAATGAATACTTTTGCTGCTTTGACCTTACTCATAGTTTTTCTTGGGGGAAAAAAATCACTTTTGGCCTGAAACCAAGCACAGTTTCAATAAAAGCAATTTGGCAAGTTATAAGCAATTTTATGAGGAGATGAAAGGTCATATTGAAGTTGGAATTTAGCGTTAAGTAATTGGTACTATGACACATCATAAGAGACCCAAAGTTAGCAGAAGCCAGCCCATAGGATCTTGGGCCTTTGTAAACTCTACTGCGAGACCACTCCTACTGAAATCAATTAGTATCAGTAACAGCAGCAGCATCTTGTCTTCCACAACTTGTTGGGTCAGAGATATAGGATTTTTCTGTTTTTCAGATGGTCTGCAAGCAATATTCCAAAATAATTATATGCAGATTTATTCCATAGAGTTCATATGTAATTTTTGCTTTTGAATGAGTGATTACTTACAAGTAATTTATTACATTTATTCAATTTTTAACATAAAAACTCTTTAAGCTTGTTGGGTGGAATGTATTTAATTTGTTCCCTAGCCAGGTAACACAGCATGGGAAGTGCTGAGCACTCATGCCATAACTCAGATATGCATGTGAATGCAAACAGCCCCAACGAAGGTTCCAGGAACTGGATTCCTGTTCTGACAATCATGTATTGATAAGCCGGACTTTTTGAGCACACTCCCAAATATTTAACTATCACTAGCTACATGTATAAAGCACCCCTCTAGTGAGGTATTCCTCCATGTTTCTGGAAGGTGACAAGACATCCACATACCCTTGTCAAACATCAGTTAAAATAAGCTGTGAATGTGGCATGGTATTTTTAGGGAAACTCTATTGCCTCCCTCCCTCCCGCGCCCTTTTGTTGTTTGGTTTTTTTTAAGACAAGACATCATGGCACTCACCGTCTGACTGAACTTCAGCTTTGACCCATGCAGCCACTTTCTTAATCCTGTCTGAATCTCTCACATCTAGCAGCACTGTCTGAAGCTGCTTTGAGGTCACAGCTTTTAGCTCTTTAGCTCCTGTTTCAGTCAGACAGCCAGCAATAACACGGAATCCCTTCTTATCAAAAATCTTTGCTGCCATATTTCCGAATCCTGTGTCACATCCAGTGATGAATATATATTTTCCTGTGAGATTTGTAACCTTCATCCTGTCTCTTGCTGTCCAATGCCACCACAGAGAGATGGTGCCAATGATACCAAGAAAGAGTAATATGTAGAAAAACATTTTTACTGAAGTCTTCTGGACACGTTCTCCTGAAATTAAAAAACAAAACAAAACAGAAAAACCATTGCTAATTTGTAAGGGTTTGTTAGCTGGTTGGGTTTTTTCCTTTTTTTCTTGAGTTGGCTAACTGAAACTATTCAGAGAAGCAGGCACAATTCAGAGTAGTGGCCTCCTTATGCTAAAATAAACAAAAAAACCCCAACCCTTCCTTGAGCAGAAATGAAAACTGGAGGTATATTGTAATAAGGTTACAAACAGTAATGCATGTTAGGTTACTCCTGCCAGGTCAATAAACTCCCATTGAACATATCTGGGAGAGACACTGACTAGAAAAGAGTAGCAAAAATGAAATATTTGCATGGAAACCAACAGAAATGTCTGAACTTAGTGTCAGTTCATAGAAAATTAAAGAGCAAGACTGGGGTCAACTGGCAACAAAAGGTCAAGCAAGATCAGCAGGACCCAGAACCTTTCTTGTTACTGTGGATACTTCAGTAATGCTAGCCAGGAAAAATTATTTGCTTTATTTTACTAAAACCTTTGGTTGTCAGTGCCAGACTATCAAGAAAGAGGGTAGAAAGTACTGCCACTTTGCCTCTCAAGAAATAAATTCCCACCAGACAGGCTGTGGGAGTGTGCATGGGGAAGCATAGGGAAGGATGGTGCAGTTTGGAGCACGTCACCTGCCGAGTGAAGCTCAGGCAGTGTGCAGTACTGCAAAATATGTTTGAGAAGAGCCTGCATATCTGGGATTATACTCCATTTGACTTAATAGTGAATTTATTAGCAACTATTGATGATGGTTGAAATTCCACTTAGAGAAAACGATTCAGTTATACTTCTTCATGAGTGCTCATGGCCCGGAAAACAGGAGGTACCTAATGCAGTTGATTAGAAAAGTAATTCTAAATAGACATAACAGATTACAAATCTGTTTAGAGATTGCTTACAGACAATCCAACTCTGCAGGGCAAGATGCAATGAAGTTGCATTTACTATGGCCAAATTCTCCTCTGGCAAAACTTAATTTAAAAGAAAATTGCAAACACCTGACATATTTTTAAGCATCATGATAGGAACAAGAACACTTGTTTTTATTTTCTGCACATCGAACTGCTTTCTGCTCTGACATGGGAGATTCAATATATCTCCATTTTTACTGCAAGCCCCATGGCTGCTCATGGTGCTTGTTTACTTAAATACGTATGCTGGTGAAATGCACCTTCTTGTGCCGGCTGGAAGTTACCCAGGGTGTTGCTAAAGCTGTAATGCAGAGATGCTAGTTTTTGTTGCTTAACTTCCTTTGCAGCATCAGTAATGAAGAAAATATGAAGAAGTGATTAGGTAACTGCCCTCTCCGCATAGTATTTCATGGTTCCTTTCTTAAGACAAGGGAATTTTTCTCTCAGCATATGTACACATGCATAGCAGACTCAGCACAGTGGCTGCCTTTCCTTCTCCTGTGACCCTTACTAAAATTACCATTCTCTTTATAAAATCCCTTGCTCTGCTTGGAGTTGCCATAATCCATTGCAGCCTTCCTTCGTCTGCAGCTGTAAAACAGTCCGGGCAGTCCCTAGCTGTTACACATCAGAGCCAGGGCTAGGCTTGTTCCTGGAGGCTGTGAGGACACCTGCCCTCCTTGGCACAGACACACGGTTTCCCTGCCACTGCTGCCCTCCCACACCTACCTGCCACCGGACTTCAGCCACACTGGACAGCTGCACCTCGTGCATGCTAAAGCCTGTGCAGGATCTGGCTACAGCACCAAACTGGGGGACCAGGGACGGAGAAGGTTTGAGAAGAGCCCCTCTAGTAGGTGTGTTTCATCACGCCCTACTTCCACTATAACGTAGATATAAAATAAAACTAGTAAATTAAAATAAATAAAATAGTTTTGGCCTGATCTGTAAACTCTTTAATAAATGAAAACAAAAGCCAATTTAACAAGACTGAGGAAAAAAGGCTCGCCTAGGCCTGTTTTTGCCATGGCAATGGACACATCTACAAACATGGGACTTGGACAATCAGAGTTAACTTCTGGTCCCTGTGATCTTTAATCAATGGGTAGTGGGACTTTATATCAAATTTTAAAGTGCTAAAATGACAAGGTTTTCAGTTAGAGTGCTTTGTACAGGCTGTGTTTCCAACTTCAGCCTGCCAGAGGACTGACAGGTCCAGCACCTGTCCAAAGTGGCCCACCTTTGCAGTGTAAAGATCTACCTCCAATTTTTTTATAGGGGACACAAACCTAAAAAGAAAAAACCTAAAGGGCTCATAAAGAAAAAGATGTATTTTTCTCTAGTTTCCAGGGTGGAGAGTGATAAAAGGCACTCAGTCAGAAGTCCCAAAGGCATTTGAGTGGAGGGATTTGAGAGTGGTTGGGGTAGCAGGGTGCAGGGCACAGGCAGGCTTACGTGGATGTGCCATCTTCTGATAGGAACAGGCGAGGTGACTGAGGGGCTGGCTGTCCAGAGGGTGGGCAAGCACTCTGAGAGATGTCTTTTTGAAAGAATTTTTAAATTTTAATATGTTGAGGCAGTTAATCTGGTTATGAAAGTTATAGTTTGCCTTTAAAATTTACAGGGGTTGTTTTGTTTTGTTTTTTAAAAGTGTTGTTGCTATCTCTAATACTTATTGCACAGTGCAAAAGTGTTTGGAATGGAGAAGAAATCCTTACCGGCTACCAGATTTGGGTATGATTAACAGGATAAGTGAGTGCGTGACCTGCTTCTGGTACTTTCCAAGAGCAGATGGTGAGAGGCTAACTATAGAAAAAAGGTGAGTAACTAGAGGTACGTCCCATGCTTCGTACCTCCCAGCCTGCCTGCTGGACCCAATCCAGATGGAAATTTGCAGTTTCAGTGTAGCATATTTTTGTGACCAAGAAATAAATATACCATGACTTAGTATCTCTGATTGTGATTTAGACCGTGGGAGAAGAAATAAGTTTGTTTCTTGCTTTGTGCTAGCCTCCCACCTGGAGATATCTGCTCCCAGTGATCACCGACTTGGACTTTTTACTTTCCATAACAAGAGAAAGTCACAGAAATGTCCCCATTGTGCCCCAAGGTACTTTCCATATTTCACTGTAAGGAGCATACCTGCTATTCCCCATTTCAGTATGAAGAATGATAGAATCATTTAGATTGGAAAAGACCTTTAAGATCATCAAGTCTAATGGTTAACCTAGCACAGCCAAGTCCACCAATAAACCATGTTCCTAAGTACCACATCTACATGTCTTTTAAATACCTCTAGGGACAGTGACTCAACCACTTCCCTGGGCTACCTGTTCCAATGCCTGACAACCCTTTCAGTGTAGAAATATTCACTAGTATCCTGTCTAAATCTCCGCTGGTGCAACTTGAGGCCATTTCCTCTTGTCCTATCGCTTGTTACTTGGGAGACGAGGCCAACATCCACCTCACTACAACCTCCTTTCAGGTAGTTGTAGAGAGCAATAAGGTCTCCCCTCAGCTTCCTCTTCTCCAGACTAAACAGCCCCAGTTCCCTCAGCTGCTCCTCATTAAGACTTGTTCTCCAGACCCTTCACCAGCTTCATTGCCCTTCTCTGGACACACTCCAGCAACTTGATGTCCTTCCTGTAGTGAGGGGCCCAAAACTGAACACAATATTCAAGGTGCAGCCTCACCAGTGCCAAGTACAGGGGCACGATCACTTCCCTGCTCCTGCTGGCCACATTATTCCTGATAGAAGCCAGGATGCTGTTGGCCTTTTTGGCCACCTGGGCACACTGCTGGCTCATGTTCAGCCAGCTGTCAACCAACACCCCCAGGTCCTTTTCCTCCAGGCAGCTCTCCAGCCACTCTTTCCCAAGCCTGTAGCGTTGCATGGTGTTGTTGTGACCCAAGTGCAGGACCCAGCACTTGGCCTTGTTGAACCCCATACAATTGGCCTCGGTCCATCGATCCAGCCTGTTCAGATCCCTCTGCAGCACCTTGCTACCCTCAAGCAGATCAGCACTCCTGCCCAACTTGGTGTTGTCTGCAGACTTACTGAGAGTACACTCGATCTTCTTGTCCAGATCATTGGTAAAGATATTAACCAGAACTGGCCCAAAAGTGTAGTTTGATTTCCAAAAAAAAAAGGAAATTGGCTTCTTATCAATGAACAGCTTTTTGCTTGCAACACAAATGATAAAACCCAGCCATCAAAAGAGGATGTCTTGCTCTTAGATGCAACAAGGGGGTTTCTGTGTAGAACACTTACTAAAGATCTTTGGAAAGGACAGTAACTCTTTCAAAAGTCATGCTGCATTGAATGAGATAATGTACATATGTACCTCATGGGACTGACATAATTCTATTTTTAATAGTATAAGTTGAAAAATCAGTAAGGTCAGTGTAAAATTCACTTTGTGTTATATGAAATGAATACTAAGTCATGTTTGTATAACTCCTGTGGTGCCAAGAAAAGAATGAAGACATAGCATGTGGGTACTTGTCAGCCTGACCAATTGTGAGTGCGTACTGGCCTCTCCTGAGCTTCCCACTCCTCCAGTCTTTGCCCTGATCAGAGTTCCACAGAGGAGCTTGTGCTCTTCCAGCCAAATTTTGTTGGTTTTGTCCTCTAGATACCTTTATAACTGCGATAATTTTTTAAGATTAATTTTATAAACAGTATTTAAGAAGTGACACTCCAAGAAGGGATGTGGAAGTCATCTGCCTAATAATTCAAGCTGAAAACTGTCTCTATGTTATTTCAACTGTCCCTTACCTTCTATCGGGGTCCCAAAAGAGATCTGTAACTTGCTTTTATTTAGTGTTCACTTTCACCTTCATACTATTTAGGTGAAAAAATTGTGATAGCATGTGGAGCAAAATTACAACAAATATTTTCAAAAACTGGGAGAAATAAAGATGCAAACAAAGTATTTTCCTTTGTTTTTCAAAGTATCAGAAGACAGGAAGATAAAGCATCATGTAGAAGCAGAAGTGTACTACAATACTGAGATCTGCCTTACACTTCTGACGCTCTGAGGTGCTATCAATATAAGTGGCACAATTAAGATGGGGATTATACTCAAGTGAAAAATCCAGTGTCTGCCTTCTTGGCCCTGGAACCACTGTACACTAGCTACGGAAATAAATTTGGCTGTGAATAGTTAAAAAATAAGTTAATGAAACATAAGAGCTGTCTGTTCACTGCCTTCTGTCAAGCAAGAGCCCAGACCGCTGTAATTTCATACAGACTTTAGTGCAAAACACAGAAACAAGTCGGTCATCTGGAGTCTCAGCCTGCAGTGGCAGAATGAGTCTATTCACCTGGTGGAAAACCACGGCCACCTACTCCTCCATAGCTGTGAGCACTCAGTGCAAAATTTCTGGCTATCTTTAGGAAGATTTGGAAGCATTTTATTTGATTGCTTCTACTAGCTGTTGTCAATACTGGAATAAAGATCAATAGGTTATAGACTACAGTTTAGAGCTGAGGAGTCCTGTGCCAAAAGACTACATGGGCTTTCATTTCTTACTGAGATATTATCTGTCTGGGAATAACTAAGTTTCATTCTTATTCACTAACTCTTATGAACTATTGGAAAAATTCCAGAGAAGAGAGGATAACTTCATTTGCAGTAGTAATATGCTGGAATAAACAGCTACTCAAAATGAGGAAGGAAGCAGTTATTTTACTCCATTTGGTTCAATGAGTTGTCATCTTTTTTTCCTGTCCAAAGAGGTATTAAAATGACATGAGCTGTAAGCAAAATGTTTCCCTTCAACTGAGACCATGACTGAAGAGAATTATCCTGACAGTATTGCTCATCTTTCGTAAACTAAATAGCATCTATACCCTACTAATAATCAGAGATTTTACATGTGTCCCCTATGAGAATTCACCAATGAGAGCATCTGTCCTCAGTCTCCCTGATATACTGAAGTCCTGCTCTCTGTTGTTTTAGTTCAGTGGCTAATTCTTCATTCACTGAAGGGCTGACTCTAGCAACAGTAAGGAAACAAAGTACCAGAAGGCTTGAGGAGGTGGAGTGGATTTGGCTAGTTTTTCCACTAGCAGCTGTAAAAGGGGAAGGTGACTGTGTGGGAGTGGGATGAAAAATGAGTGCTTTATGTTCTCCACTTCGTTCTACACAGACAGATGATTTTTCAGCATAGATTCATTTAATGGCCCATGTTGTAACGTCAGGTCAGAATTTATTAATCTTCAGGATTTTTTGTAAGGATGAGTTGAGAGAAGCAGAGGTTTAGAAAGGAGCAGAGGCCTTCTAAAAGCTTGGGGTAGTCTGTGGTCTCAGCTCCAATTCATCACTGCCTTAATCTGCTTCATTAGCAGTGTGAAACAGGCTCTGTCCACACTTTCTGAATGCTTAGAGGAGCAAAGTCTGTAAGCAAAAAGAGTGAGGTAATTTGTGTAAAGCTAAAATTATATTCTGTCTCTGGCAAGTCAAGCTTTGTCTGGAGGTGTTGCACTTGCATGCTAAGTGTGAGCTCTGCTCAAGTACCTTGAAAAGCAGAGGCACTGCATGACCTTTGGCCACATTGCTCCTGAAGAAGCTGTCAGGGGAGAAGGAAGCAAAGCAGGGTTCTGCTCCACCATATAATTTTTCTTCCAGCCTTTCCACTCCTGTGCCCTGCACTGTGCTGCATGGAACTTTTTCTTTTCTCACTCTAGCTCTATGGTGTGGTGGACAAGATGATTAGCACTGTGATATTATCTCAGATAGTGTCGTTCTCAAAGCCATACCGTGTACATTAGTATAGACGTAGACTTCTTTTTGTTAAGAAAATGGGAAAAGACACCAGGTTTGTCTTTGGTTATGCTGTCAGTGTGAACACAGTAATGATGCTAAGCAAGGAAAATGGAGTTCTGGTTAGCTACATTTAGTCATGATGCGCTTTTGTGCATGAGGCTTTATAACTGAAAATTTGAGAGCACAGAAGACTTGAGGACACCTGACAGTCACTAAGGTTAAGGCATTGCCTTTCTATTGTGTCCTATCAGCCAGGGCTTTCTGTAGGGAGAACTGATTTCAGTGGGGAAATAAACCATGTTTGCCATTTCCCTCTAAACTCTGTGATGACATTGGCTGAGGTCATAACATTGTCCTTACCAATGTCCCTTATTGAAAAATCCATGGAGGGCTCTTCTCCAGCAAGAATTCACTACTACTCAGGAGCTTCCAGGTTGTAAAATCATCATTTTAAAGGAAGAATGGTAAAATATTAGAAACCACAGGGGGAGGGACAAGTGATGGGTTAGAAAACAAAGCTATTGAGCAAGTTTTTAATCTGCATTTAGCTTATTCTCTGAACCAATTTTCATATTATTCAACTGATGTTGCTATTTACTGCAGGGACAGTAGTGTACACTGAATTACTGCATGTCTAATAAAGTAATTCTGTACTAATGCTGATAAAATAATGCTGTAATAATCTTTTCCCGTACATTCATTGTGAGCACTTTTTTTTTCCAGAGAACCATCTGGTCTCCTCGTGTATAATTGCTTTCCAAGTGCCCTGACTTTATGTTGTGAGATTACATTAGTCAAATTTAAACTTTCCATCAGATGTCAATGAACTGTAACCATTCTGACCGCATGGTTATTGACCTGGGTACAAATAGTCAATGCCCAATTTAAAGATTCAGTTCTGACACATGGGTTAGAATAATGAAAACATGATGGGAAATGGTTGGGTGCTTCACTGACTAATTGAATAGGATCCTTGTAATTTGTTCTCTGATACATGAGTTTTCATAGCCACAGGTGAGTAAAAAAATCTATCATGTTTGATGTTTTAGAGTTAACTGATGAAACTTTCTGAACTGAAAAGTACCTGTATTCTTACTTTGGAACAATTTAAGTTAAATGCTAAATTGTTTTGTAAATCCTTTTCACAGTTAGTCGTTTGGGGGATTTGGGGTTTTATTTTTGGGGTTTGGTTTGGTTTTGAATGGGACTGTTTAAGGAACAGACATCCAATTTCTATTTGCAAACAAAATGTCTTTCTGCATGTGTGCTATCATTAATATCTGAGGAACTTTGTTTTAAAGAAAAATGAAGGCTAGTGCTTTCAGGGCCAATTTTCATTGGGTTCCCTCCCCTCCCCCCCCCCCCCCTTTGTCTTCAATAAAGATCTGATTGATATGAATAAAGATGCTATTTGAAAAATATTCCAAAGGGCTTTGGATCACCTCCTAATGTTACTTCATTCTATAGCGTATGTTCCTTTGTTAGCATTATCCAAGTATTACTTGTTTAAATGTAGATTTTGATTTCCTTAAAGATTTTTATTTATCAAAAACCTAGCAGCCATACCTTAATTGGCTAGAGTAAAATAATATTTCACTTTTGTGCAATTTCTGAGGTATACTCTGCTTCTAGTTTATATTTTGCACACACAGGGGTAGATGGGATGATCTAATGCCTTTTATTATCTCTGATTTCTATTATCTAAATATTTTTAATGCAGGCATCTCAGCAACAGTATTTTTCAAGATATTGTAAGTGATCCCCAGTAAATATTCAAACCCTGAGGAAGGTTATTTTAATATTCTAAGACAGCATGCTAATCTGCTATACTAATCTGTTTAAGTCAGCTAATGAATGATGCCTGCTAGACAGGATAGTATGTGGATAGTATTTGATGTGTTGAGCTTTAGAAAATATAGGAAAATTTTGTTTCCTTTCAAAAATGTGGGACAGTTACAATTTGATTGGAAAAGTGACATAATTCCAGAAAGCTTAGCTCTAGCAAGTGTTTGTTACTAGAATCCTTATTCAAGTCTATCAGTCACTGGGGTTTTTTTCCACTTTGCCTATTATTTAAAACTGCATTAACATACAGGCATAAAAAAATCCGTTGCAAAATACATTTCATAGTCTTAAAATATAGTGTCAGAGCAACCACTGAAATGACATATCCCAGCATGATGTTTTATACCTGCATTTATAGGAGAGATTGATTTTTGCAGTGTTCCATTACAAATTTTCTATAGATGTTATGATTCCAAAGTCAGGTAATAAATAGCTGAAAGAGGACAGGCAGTGAGAGACTTTGCTTTGCTTTACTTTTGCCTTCTTCATCAATTTAGAGTGTGACATTATCTTTCTGAAGCAGAAATGCAGTGTGGGTGTTTTTTTAACCACTTCATAGCTTTTCACCGGGAGCCACATTCAGTAGTATGTTTTATACTTCTGTGAAGTCATAAAGTATTTTAAAGCTGCTGGAATGTGTGTGTAAATACCGCCCCTAAAGTTTAGATTTATTTTGATATCTGAACAGGTAGCAACAATGCTTCTTTACTCCAGCAGGATCCATTTTCATAATCCAGGTGACATTTCCAATTATACTAATATCAGTGCAAAATCAGCAGTTTGTCTATTAGCTCAGCTTTCCTTATACAGTTCCATTACTTGTGTGGTAAACAGTCCAAAGCCGTCAGTACTAGATCTAGAGTCAAGTGATGGCTTCATGTTTAAGGACAAATTGCTAGTAAGATTATCATTGTGGTGAACTATTTTTTGCAGGAGAAAATACGAGTGTATGGTTGCAGTTGGTATCTTCTGGGTATTATTAATTCAGCCAATGATGCTTTAACCATTTGACCCAAAAATCTGAAAAGCTTTAATAAAGATAGAGCTATTGTGATTTGATTATTTTTCTCACACTGGTGGCTTTCTTTGAAGTTTATTAATTAATGATTTTTTAAACTCTGTCCATCCTAAAAACATATACTTAAGCTAAAAAAATCTGGTCAGCCTTAGGCCATTTGCACATTTAAGTTCTGTTTTCCTTAGAATCACGTCACTGTGAAGGGCTCCCCAGCCTGCTCTACCACTGTCAAACTTCTTTGTAAATGGAGCAATAAGTCTGTGTTTTCAGATCTCTAGCTCCAACCTCACAACTGAATTGACATATTAAAAAAAATTGTCTTGAGAATGTGATCACTGCCAAAAATGAGCTGGTTGAGAAACTCTTTTTCTTAAGAAACTTCTGGAACTTTAGGATGATTTGAACAAACGTTTTGGAGATCTGTCTCAGACTATTTCAATCAATCAGACACAGCAAAAGGCAGGAGGGAGGGAGCAGAATAACTCTGTTTTAACTGTAGAAATGAGTGATTTTATTTTTTTTCCCTACTTCAGGAAACTTGTCACTCTCATCTTCAGTGAAAACATAATCTCAAGGGATTTAAAGCTGCCAGGAATATATGCTTGCCCTTTTGGGGAATCTACATTTATTTTAATATAAACTGAATAATGTAATCTGAAAATTAAGCCCTTGCTACATCCTCTTTTATAGATCCCTGATGCAAATCCAGCTGAAGTGAAATTTAATGATTTGTAGATAGGGCCCATGTGAAACAGTCATATGTATATGATGCTTTCCTTTCTTTCTGGTCAGAAGCAGGTGTTACAACGTTCTCTGATATATAAAAGAACAGAAAGAGAACTTGGAAATGCGCACATGGTAGAGACTTTAACTAAGGCAGTACCATAGCTTGTTCATCCCATTTGCCATCTGTCTCAGAGAATGGAAAAATTATGATAAAGATTGTAAAGTTTTTCACTGTATGTGGGGATGAATTAAAAGCTCCTGTAATTTTATGTTGTGGCTATCCTAGTCCTGGCCAGACGTTTTGCTAGTGATGTGGCTTTATGCATTTACTTAAGGAGAGAAATTGTATAACAACGTAGGGGGTCTCAGAGTATGAGGGGTTCAGAATTTACTGACCAGTGGATGAATAAATGGTCTCTGCTCATCAGAAACTTTTAGGCAAGAACAACTACATCCATAGAGTAGCAATCAATGAAACAATGTCCAAATGAGTGCATGTACTAAACAAAGTTCTGCAGAGGTCTGTCTTGCTTCTGGTATGTCATGATTTTAGCTGGGATAGAGTTAATTTTCTTCACTCTAGCTGGTATAGTGCTGTGCTTTGGAATTAGCATGGAAAAAAACCTGTTGAGATAACACAGAGATGTTTGGGCTGTTGCTGGGTAGCGCTTGTACTAGTCAAGGACATTTCTAGCTTCCCATGCTGGGTGCACAAGAAACCAGGAGGGGAGGCGGCACAGCTAAGAGAACGGATTCAAACTGACCAAAGGGATATTCCATATCGTGTAACGTCATGCCCAGTATGCTACCTGGGAGGGGCTGGCTGGGGGAGGAGGAAGCAATCGCGGCTCGGGGACGGGCAGCGTCGGTTGGCGGGTGGTGAGCGGTTGTATCGTTTGTGTTTCCATTTGGGTTTTTTTTCCCTTTTTTTTCCCTTTCCCTTCCTTTTCCATTTTATTATATTAACATTATTGTCATTATTATCATAATCATTGGTACTATTATTATCATTTTATTGTAATCATTAAACTGTGCTTATCTCAACCCACAAGTTCTTTTGCTCGTCCGATTCTCTTCCCCATCCCACAGGGGTGGGGGCGGGAAGTGAGCGAGTGGCTGCGTGGTGTTCAGTTGCCAGCTGAGGCTGAACCACAACAGTCTATTTTTGGTGCCCAACGTGGGGCACAAAGGGTTTGAGATAATAACAGTTGCTGATCACAGCATTGATTCATCTGCTCTCAGTATTAGTTTGTCCAGTCTTTACCATGCTGATTGTAAAGTACATGTTAAAACTTGCTGTTGGTTTTGTCAGTTTGCTGTGCTCTGCAGTGATTAGAGATGTTTTGCCTAGGAGACTTGTTATTAAAACACTGGCCTTGACTGTTATCGGTTATTTAGGTCTTGCATGGAAGCCGTTACTGTACTTCAGCTACCACCTCATGGAGGCAATTAGCCATTATACCTCCTCCTCTGAGAAATTTTTTATGGAGGAAATACAGAATGGCACTGTAGCTGCCATCTTATATAATGTCTCCTCCTTCATTACAACAACTTTTCAGTATCTTGAACATCCTTGGGTAGTCAAGATACATCTGTTGATATTGCTTTGGCAGGTGGAATCAGATCTGTCTAAGGTTAGTAAGCAAGTTAAGAATATAATCCAGAGATCTGCCCCAAGGCTCGATAGCTATGCATGGCAGGGTATGTGGGATAGTATGGGCAAATGGCTAAGAAGGTGGGCACCCCCCGTGGTGTGGGACTTCACCCCTGAACAAGTGCAGAATCCTGGAAAATTAGTAGAACATCTGGAGGAAGCATGTTGTCACCCTGGCAATTCCAGAGAGATACAAATCACTGCAATGTGCTGGGGCCTGGCTTATGCCTATTGAGCCCTATTTAACACGATTCAGTACCCCCAAGGGAAAGAGAAGGGAGCTACTCCAACCCCAGTGACGAGCACTGCGGCCACTCAACCCCCCACGACAGACACTGTAGCTACTCCAACCCCAGTGACGAGCACTGCGACCACTCAAACCCCCACGACAGACACTGCAGCTACTCCAACCCCAGTGACGAGCACTGCGGCCACTGAAACCCTCACGACAGATACTGCAGCTACTCCAACCCCAGTGACAAGCACTGCGGCCACTCAAACCCTCACGACAGATACTGCAGCTGCTCCAACCCCAGTGCAAGCGTTGCAGCTAAACCAGAGGACCAACCTGTGCCAGTATCAGTCGCCCCTATATGCAAGAAGAAATCATGGAAGAGAAGGTCAACTCGTTTAGAAAGAGATTACGAGGAACCAGGGCCATCACGAGAAGAGGAGGAGGAAGAGGAAGAATGTGTACAAGAAACGGAAACTACCCGATCTCTATCCTTGAGTGAGTTGCGGGATATACGGAAAGATTTCGGGCGTCATTCAGGTGAGCACATTATCACCTGGCTGCTCCGATGCTGGGATAATGGGGCCAGTAGTTTGGAATTAGAGGGGAAGGAAGCCAAACAGCTGGGATCCCTCTCTAGGGAAGGGGGCATTGATAAAGCAATTGGAAAAGGAACACAAGCCCTCAGCTTCTGGAGGCGGCTCCTGTCTGCGGTGAGAGAGGGGTATCCCTTCAAAGAAGATATTGTATTTCGCCTAGGAAAATGGATGACCATGGAGAAAGGCATTCAGCATCTAAGGGAATTAGCTGTGCTTGAGGTGGTTTATGGTGACCTGGACGATCAACGGTCATCCAAAGATCCAGATGAAGCCGAGTGCACACGACCCATGTGGCGGAAGTTTGTACGGAGCGCACCATCTTCGCATGCAAACTCATTGGCAGTGATGTCCTGGAAAGATGACGAGACACCAACGGTGGCTGAGTTGATTGATAAACTCCGGGAATATGAAGCGAATCTCTCTTCCTCGCTCGTCTCTGCTGTTGAGAAACTGTCCCGAGAGTTCCAGCAACTCAAAGAAGAACTGTCCTACTCCCCACCAGTACGGACCAGTATCTTAGCCATTAGGAGTAAGCGTCCCTTGGCTCAAGAGAAGGGATACACATGACGGGGCACCCTGTGGTTTTACCTGCATGATCACGGAGAGGACATGAAGAAGTGGGATGGAAAACCTACCTCAGCCCTAGAGGCACGGGTACGTGAGCTGCAAGGGAGAACAATTACTCAGGGGAGTTTCTCCAGGAAAGCTGCTGCTCCAGTTTCCCATAAGCAATTCTCCAGACAAAGGAGCAGAAGTGCTGATGTCCTGACTGATCTTAACAAAGACACTCATGATTCGTAATTACAGGAAGTGAGTGATGAATACTATGGTCAGGACTAGAGGGGCCCTGCCTCCAGCCAGGTGGAGGAAAGGGATAACCAGGTTTACTGGACTGTGTGGATCTGATGGCCTGGCATGTCTGACCCACAGGAATATAAAGCTTTAGTGGACACCGGCGCACAGTGCACCTTAATGCGACCAAACTATATAGGGGCAGAACCCATTAGCATTGCTGGAGTGACAGGGGGATCCCAAGAGCTAACTGTATTGGAGGCTGAAGTGAGCCTCACCGGGAATGAGTGGCAAAAGCACCCCATTGTGACTGGCCCAGGGGCTCCATGCATCCTTGGCATAGACTGCCTCAGGAGACGGTATTTCAAGGACCCCAAAGGGTACAGGTGGGCTTTTGGTGTAGCTGCCTTGGAGACGGAGGAAATTAAACAGCTGTCTACCTTGCCTGGCCTCTCGAAGGAGCCTTCTGTTGCGGGGTTGCTGAGGGTTAAAGAACAACAGGTGCCGATCATCACCACAACAGTGCACTGGCAGCAATATTGCACCAACCGAGACTCTCTGATCCCCATCCATGGGCTCATTCGTTGACTGGAGAGCCAAGGAGTCATCAGTAAAACCCACTCACCCTTTAACAGTCCCATATGGCCAGTGCGGAAGTCTAATGGAGAGTGGAGACTAACAGTAGACTATCGTGGCGTGAACAAAGTCACGCTGCCATTGAGTGCTGCTGTGCCAGACATGCTAGAACTTCAATACAAACCGGAGTCCAAGGCAGCCAAGCGGTATGCCACAATTGATATCGCTAATGCCTCCTTCTCAATCCCTCTGGCAGCAGAGTGCAGGCCACAGTTTGCTTTTACTTGGAGGGGGGTCCAGTACACCTGGAATCGACTGCCCCAGGGGTGGAAACACAGCCCTACCATTTACCATGGACTGATCCATAATGCTTTGGAACAAGGTGGAGCTCCTGAACACCTACAATACATTGATGACATCATTGTGTGGGGCAATACAGCAGAAGTTTTTGAGAAAGGGAAGAAAATAGTTCAAATCCTCCTGAAAGCTGGTTTTGCCATAAAACAAAGTAAAGTTTTAGTAAAACAAAGTAAAAGGAGAAATCCAGTTCTTAGGAATAAAATGGCAAGATGGTCGTCGTCTGATCCCCCTGGATGTGATCAACAAGATAGCACCCATGTCTCCACCAACCAGTAAAAAGGAAACACAAGCTTTCTTGGGTGTTGTGGGTTTTTGGATGATGCATATTCCACACTACAGCCTGATCGTAAGCCCCCTCTATCAAGTGACCCGGAAAAAGAATGATTTCAAATGGGGCCCTGAGCAACAACAAGCCTTTGAACAGATTAAACAGGAAATAGTTCATGCAGTGGCCCTTGGGCCAGTCTGGGCAGGACAAGATGTAAAAAATGTGCTCTACACTGCAGCCGGGGAGAATGGCCCTACCTGGAGCCTCTGGCAGAAGGCACCAGGGGAGACCCAAGGTCGACCCCTAGGGTTTTAGAGTCGGGGATACAGAGGGTCCGAAGCCCGCTATACTCCAACTGAAAAAGAGATATTGGCAGCATATGAAGGGGTTCGAGCTGCTTCAGAAGTGGTTGGTACTGAGGCACAGCTGCTCCTGGCACCCCGACTGCCAGTGCTGGGCTGGATGTTCAGAGGGAACGTCCCCTTCACACACCATGCAACTGATGCTACATGGAGTAAATGGGTTGCACTGATCACCCAGAGGGTTTGAGTAGGAAATGCCAGTCACCCAGGAATCTTGGAATTGATTATGGACTGGCCAGAAGGCAAAGACTTTGGAATATCACCAGAGGAGGAGGTGACATGGTATAATCCAGTAACATTGATAATGATGTGGATTACACAATGGAGAACACCCTTATTAAATTTGATCATGACATCAAGGGAGGACAGACTGCAGATATGTTGAAGAACAGGACTACAAATCAAAATTCCCTTAACAAACACTTAAAATGGGCTGTAGAATGCAAGGTGCTATTAAATATGGACAACAGCAGGCAGGATTACTGTGAAAATATAGTTTGAAAAGCAACCGGCTTTGTAGCAGTTTGCAAAAAATGAATCCCTTTGGTGGATTACAAACAGAATGTGGATCAACAATGTGACACTTCTGTTAAAAAAAAACCCACAAATATCATACTGGTTTTCATAAACAGGAATATAATCTGTGAAACATGAATCCTTATCCTTTGCTCAGTGTTGGTAAGACTGGTGCTGTAGTGCTGTTATGCACTCGTCGCTTAAAAAAAAAAAAAAAGTGCTAGAATCTGGAGTGGAAATTATCAGAGGTTTAGGAAATACACCCTACCAAGGAAAATTGAATTAGTTGCTTTCTTCATCTGAAGAGGGAGACTTTCTAGTATTTTTCAGATAAATACTATTTACAAAGTGGAAAGGAATTATTATGTTCTTGGTGGATTGCACAAGAAGTAATGGGTTTAAATTATGACAGGTAAGATTCAGATTAGACATTAGAAGAAAAATATTTTAGCAATAAGGCTGGTGAAGCACTAATTGCCTGGGGAGTTCTTCAGGCATCTTTGATAAACATCAGTTAAGATGACACAAGAATAATTGAACTTTGCCTTGGATGCTTAGAATTAATCAAGAGACTATGGTCTTTCCAGACTGACTTAGTGATGATTCAGTGATGTGCTAAGACATGTACATGTAAAATTCAGGAGAAGAAGATAAAAAAGAGAAGTGCTTGGCTGGGACAGCAGTTCCTGAAGGTTAGTTTAGAATCACAGAATCTAAAAGACCTTTAAGATTATCAAGTCCAACCATTAACCAGTTGGGAGAGAAAAAGTAACAGAAATGAAAGGTTAGGACTTCATGAGAAGTGAAATTATTAAAAGTCACATATGCATCCTGAACCACTGGACTGGCTCCTCTTATGTTACTCCATTTGGATCTAGTAATGGGTGTATTTCCTTCACCTTCCAGTAATTTCAGAGCCATGCTTCTTCTCAGCCCTTCCCACTTGTAAGGAACTGCCCAGCTGCAGCTAATCACACAGCTGTTGCCAATATGAAGGATTTTGGTAGTTTTAATACTATTAGCAGAAAAGAAGTGGTTCCTTTAGAGGGTTAAACAGGTAAAAACTCAGCTGGCTGGGAAGGTAGGTGGTGTAACACAAATAATCTGTGGAAAGGTGTCTTTTACACAGAAACCTTCTTGTGTCATTTGGGTAAAAGATGTTAAAGCTTTAATACCTGAATGTGTTGTAGTATGCTTAAAATGAGAGGTTGTGAGTGGTTTATACAGAAGTAGAAACATACAAATGTTGATGTTTAATGACTGGAATAAACTATGCTTTGGGATACATTACGTTAAATAACGGTGTGGACGAGATGACTTTGGTTATGAAAGGGCATAATTTGGGGAGGGCTTTTGCAGCATTTTTCCCAAGGTCCTATCTTGGAAGCCAGGCCTGCCCAGCCAAAATTAGTACTACCAGCAGATTTTGCTTCACAAAAGTGTTTCTTTAACAAAAGAGTGTTAATTTTGTCTCCTTATTTCTGTTCATGTATGACATCTGCTCAGCACGTCAGTGCTGAGTTAGGAATAAACCTGTCCAGAGGACCAGGTCTGCCAGGTAATTCATCCCAGCCAAGAGCTATGGGAGCGCAGCTGGTGGTGGAAGTGATGCTGCAGATGTTAGTGTGGCCCTGGGGTCCTCCCCCAGCCTTCTCTCTTGTCCCCTGATTGTCCCCCTGTCATGGTCCTGCTGGCTGCTGCCAGCCAGGATGGGACAAGGCAGGGGCAGGTCTCCTGCCCGCTGCTTCCTCATAAGTGAGGCAGGATCTGCCATATTATTATCTCAGACTATAAGCCACAGATGTCAACTGCACAAAAGCAGTAGTTTATTTTAATACAGCCATTAATGTGGACAGGGCTGTTTGCAGTGGGCTGCAAAGCCCTGTGGAGCAGGCCTCACTCAAGGCAGGAGGCACTGAAGCTTTTCAGAGGCCTTGCACTTAGAGGTGAACTGGGCATGCTTCGCTGTGTTTTCCCGCTCTGTAGTTTCACTGTGTCTTGGACATGTATTCTGTTATAACTTGTGCTGTAATCAGTGGCATTGCCCTGGGATAATGAAGGCAAAACTGAGGTAAACAGGAATTTAATGTAGTATCATTGTATGTTAACGGACAAATCTATGCTGATACTCTTTTTCTTTTTTTTCCCCCCTCTTTCTTCAGGACTTCTGATTTAAGTAACTAATAACCATGTCTGACCCTGTTGTTCTTCGTAGCATCAAGAGATTGGGAGAGGATAACTATGCTTTTGACTTGGATGGCAAATGTAAGTAGTTGATTCTTCAGCTAGCTCCTTATTTTATAAAGCATGTAAAATAGGTGGTGGGTGGCCTAAGTGAAGCAAATAGCTTACAGAATGCAAAACAAATAGTCTGTGGTATAAATAGAGTTATGTGGTACATGCTGCTAAGGGTATGCTACCTCCAAAACAACTACGTATAACAATCCCTACTCATGGACAGTCTTTACTTATCAGCTTACAAGTTCATGGTATCCACCTAGGTTTTATACTCAGCACTTTGGTGCACAAGTAAAGGACCTTTACTGGGGAAAATAATAATTTCTGTCTTCCATAGTTTCTAGAGCCACTTTCAACAAACACATATGTGGCATTCACTCCCAGTTTCACCTGCTTGATCACAAAAATAGGTGCTCTTGGATCAGCTCTAA
Organism: Phalacrocorax carbo; assembly: GCF_963921805.1. Taxonomy (NCBI): domain Eukaryota; kingdom Metazoa; phylum Chordata; class Aves; order Suliformes; family Phalacrocoracidae; genus Phalacrocorax; species Phalacrocorax carbo. The sequence continues at coordinate 22,523,413 of NC_087517.1, read as the reverse complement.
GCAAAACACAGCTTGAGGTGGAGGGATGGTTTTTTTATATCGTGGGCTCTCTTTTTTTCTTTTAGTTCATCATATGTATTGTTAAAACAATCAAGCTGGATAGTGATACAGACTATGCAGTTTTATTTCACTTGAAATACTTTATGACAGTTTACCTCCAGAAAACTGGAGACTCATGTCGAAAGACAGTCCCTCTCTCTTGGAACTATTTTTCACCAACAAAAAAGTCAAAGGAAACCATATGAGACTGAGTTACAGTGAGTGCTTTTTCCCCTGCCTAGACAACAGCTCAGGTTTGAGGCAGTCCAGCCTCAGCCTCTTTCGTTGCATGGGAACGATACATACATTTACCTTGTGGCATGCAGCAAAATTCTTCACATATCGATGTATGTAATGAAATTTCAGACAACAGTCAAACTTTTTCAAGACCTTATGACTGATTTTTTCATGAGAGCCCTCTTCAGGTCTCTCTCCATGCTATATAGCAGCACAATGTCCCAGCTATAACTTGATCTGTGATGTCTGT